>NW_015536578.1:361083-361313 GCF_001515605.1 Sinocyclocheilus anshuiensis
TTTATGCACCAAGAGCTTGTAACACTCCAAAGAGAAAGAAAAAATTGAAATCGCATCATATGACCCCTTTAATGCAAAAAATATATAAAAAAATAAAATTAAGTGCACTTTTACGCAGATGTCTCCTTTGGCAACATTAAATTGTACTGTGTCAACAACAACAACACACACACACACACACACACACACACACATATATATATATATGTGTGTGTGTGTGTGTGTGTGTG
>NW_015536578.1:361467-363729 GCF_001515605.1 Sinocyclocheilus anshuiensis
ACAGAGGGGTCATAAAGCGAGCACACACACACACACACACACACACACACACACACACACACACACACACACGTCACTGTTGAAAAGTTTGGGCTCAATAAGATTTTTTGATGTTTTTGTTACATCATTTTGTTACATAATATAAATATATATATATTTAAAGTCTCACCAAGCCTGCATGTATTTGATCAAAAATACAGTAAAAACTGTAATACTGTGAAATATTATTACAATTTCAAATATATGTTTTTGAAATCATTCTAATATGCTGATTTGCTGCTCAAGAAACATTTCTTATTATTAACAATGTTTAAAACATAATATTAATGCTGAATAATATATTTGTGGATACAATTTTTGTTCAGGATTCTTTGATAAATACGAGACAAAGTCGAAATAAAACCATGAAGATGATTTACTGTGTATGTCACTGAAGTATGAAAAGACAAAATGCAGATGAGAAACAAAAAATGGATTGCATTTTTTAACAGAATACTTACTACTTTTAAAGCCGAAATAGCTGCAAAGAAAGGTGCTCCTGTGTACCTAGCAAGAGCAATACAAAAATTTAAGTTTCATCAAGCAAATTCACATATAGACAGAATAAACAGAAGAAAACAGCCTGCTACGTACTATAACACTCACATCACAGCACATAGCACCTTATGAAACGCTGTTGTGGCAGAGCATGCCTTGATGGTATGTGGTTGAATGTGAAAAAGTGAGCAAGCTCTAGAAATTACACTCTAAACATAACAGCTCCGGAAAAAGAGGAAATTTATGAAAAATGCCCTAAAACTGTAAAATAGCTATCTTTTTTTTTTATATTCTGCTGATCACTTTACATTAGATGGCCTTGTACTTAACCATTTGATACAATATACTATACTAGGGGTGTAACAATACAAGTATTCGTTCCGAACGGTCACAGTACAAACATCACGGTTCGGGTTCATGCAGTCCGATACAGTCATATGCAACGCTAACCATCACAACAGGAAAGAAGAGGCGATCTACACACCAACCCTGTAGTCTGTAAAGAGGAGAAAACACTGTACCAGTCAGATCAAGCTCACTGTTCATGATGCTCGAAATATAGGAAGACAAATTTTATTGGGGTTAAATTAATGTTTCTCTGAAAGGAACTGACCGTCTTCAGAAATGTTTCGATGGCATTTTCTTTTCCTCTTACTTCCATATAATGCATATTACAGTAGTATTTAAGCGCAGCTGCTTTGTTTACAGCGGTAACCAAGGGAGCGCTATATCTCTGCTGTTCCATAAGCACCACCTGCTGTCAGAGAATAAATTTGCATCTTCATTCAGCCCATCTGATGTTTTTGTTTTGTGCAGGTGTCTTATGTAGCATAACTTCACTAATCTAAATTCGGACCATCCTGTTTTTGTTTTAAATCTTGAAATCATACAGTCCAATTCAAAAAAAAAAAAAACTGTTCATGCTACATGCATGTAGCACTACTGTCTGTTTAAAAAAATGAAAACAATACATGTCCTACTTGTACCGACCTCGTATCGAATTGTGACCCCAAAACTGAGGTACGTACCGAACCGTTGACTTCTGTGTACCATTGCACCACTACATACATGCATGAGGGTGCATTGTAATTACATCTAAGGTACTTTTAACATTTATAGTCAACTGTTAACTTTACCCCCAACTATAACCCGAGCCCTTTCCTTTTAACCCATATAATCCTAACCTTACTCCAAATCCTAATTTGGGGGTTAAAGCAAAAAAAAAAATGCTGAGCCTGAACTTTTTTCCGGGGATTGGGGGTTGCGGGGGCAGACACATACACAGGGTTATTTGGCAAACAAAAAAATTTAATGAGTTTCCTTGAAACTAACTAGTAACGTATCTGCCATTGCCATTAGCCCTTGACAGGCTCAGACTACAGATTATGGTGGGATATTTGAAACAGCAATACCAAGAATGTTTACTCACTACAATATGGTGCAAACACATGTAACATTTAGGATGCTTTTGATATCAAGTTTTGCTGGTTTGCTTTGTCCTTGACAGGGTACAAGATGACCTACAATCTAAAACATGAAATTTCTGAAATTTTGTTCAAAATAAATAATGGTAAATTAAATACTAGGGAATTAATATAAAATAGGAAATATACAAAGACAGTTTACTACAGAAAACTACAGTTCACTTAAATTAACAACAACAAAAACATTAAAATGGTCCAAGAACTGGTAACTTAAACAGGGTTCGTACAGATACTGCAAAAT
>NW_015536578.1:364017-381089 GCF_001515605.1 Sinocyclocheilus anshuiensis
AAATGGTACAAATAAAGTGCAGCACATGCAAAGAATGCAACGACTGTGGGAACTTTAACATTTGAAAGGATACTATGGCAAAGTTATCGCTTTCCTTATTCAAACTGATTTTTTTTTGTTGCATGAATATATGATTGACCTGAAGAATGAAAGCTATATCATACACTTGGAAAATTATGAGCTTTATCACACTCATAGACACTAGGGGTGTGACAATACATTTAGCTCACAAGGTGAGACAAAATGCAGATACCTGGTTCACTAGAACGAGACAATGTTTTAATACTTTAAGAATTTTTCAAATGACAAAATGTCTTTTAAATCACAAAAAGTAAACCAATGCAGTTGTATTTTGAAATGTTTTAACTAATCTAGTGCTTAACTAATGATTATTTTGCTAATCAAGTAATCTACTGATTATTTTGACAAGTAATCTGATATTTCTAAGTAATACAAACAGAACTAAGTGGAAAAACAGGTTTTAATATGACTATATTTATATATAAAGTAATGATGAGGCAATACTAATTGGCCTCAAATAAAGTATCAAAACACAATGTAATATGCCTATATTTATAACAAATACCTGCAGAGGGCGCCAACGGCCTGGTGAGGTTTCATGTGATTCAACGTTTAAATCCATTTAATTTTAATATTTGGCCACATGCAAAGTCAAAAACTTTTATTTTGAAATCGCGATGTACAATAAATCACATATTTAGAAATGTTGATGGATTCTCCTGTGTTGGCATAGGTTTAAATGATTTACGAGTTTAGCCCCTTTCACACATACGGGCTGCATCCGAAAACTTAGGCAGCTGACTTGCTGCCTTGCTGCCGTATGAAGCAATGACTTTGCAGGCAGCGTTTTTGCACGAAGGCACCTCATGGAACTGATTTCGGACAGGCTTCTGAGGCAGAGTAACGGTTTAATGATCTACAGAAAAATATAGAGAGCTTTGGTGATAACCAAGTGAATATTTAATTACTTTAATTACTGCAATATTAATTTCTCGCTAGAAATTACATAAAAAGTGGAAAACATTGATCAAAAACGTACATTTACATGACCACCGACTGCAACTTTCAGACGCCATCTTTATTTTCTAGCTTAACTGTCACAGAATGGAACGCACAGGATTGTGGGATATCAAAGGCAGCGAAGGATACATCTATGCTGCCTTCAAAAATCGGCCAGATGAAGGCATCTCAGGAGACAGGAACTGAAGCTAACATTGAATTCGGATGCAGCCACAGTATTTACTGGTAAATTACCATTAAGAGATCATGTGTGAACAGGACCTTTTCAAAAATCCCGATAAATTTGTTCTGGCAATCATATCGTTCTTATGGAGATGACATGATTACTCTGAGCTGTTTACAAAGCTCCGCTGCTTTAATAGCTTTTCATTGTAAATATAGATTACACTAGATGGAAATCTTTGACCATTGCGCCTCGCAGCTTTTTCAATGTGTCGCGCTCGAGGCCCAGGCTTCTTTTCCATTCATCAGCTGCGACTCTGCAATTGGATACTAATGCGCCTCATGTTTATAAAAGCAAAAACTTCTAATTGGCTAGTAATGTTAGTTTGGTTGAGAGTGAAAGCTGTGTTCCTCTCATACATTGGTAGGTGAACTTATGAACTCGAACGTGATATCAACAAGTGTTTTTAAATGTAAGACGACTATCTTTTTTTCCCCCGCATCCAAACGCCGCACACCGGAGATCCGGCACGGTGCCGGAGAACTTTAAGCCCTGCTAACTATACCTCAAACTTATTAGCAAAAAAGTGGGAATTTTCCAGAACAACATGCAGTTACACAGTAAATCCATAGTCTTAATGTGTTTTGTCTAAAGTATTTAATGTCTTAAGTATTAACAGTTATGACATAGTAGTAAAGGCCATCTAATAAAGTGTAGGGCTGGGTAAAAAATATAGATATCTCGATATTAATCGATTCTCTTTTTTACGGAACGATATCGATTCTTAAATCCCAAGAATCGATTAGTCTAGCCTGTTTTCAGTTAATGGATGGAACATTGAAGGGCACCTCCCATCCAATAAATCACAATAAGTATTGTGCTTTGGTGCTTTTAATATGAAACAAAGTCCCAGGTTTCAATTTATGTCCATTGTATTGCAATATTCAAACAGTAAATGCCGTTTTGGCATGGTTTAATGTGGAGTGACAGATCGCTGTAGCACCTCAGTTCAACAGGCGCAGCAGCGCGAGGCGCACGTGAACTGATCATCTCCTCCACATTAATTTTTCAGCACAAAATAAACATGACTAAACATCTGAAGGCAAGTTAAAAGAGTACAACTTTACAATCCGTATCCTGTCTCATGTAATCGCTCAATCAGTGTTTCAGCCTCGCAAAGACGTCAAATAACATCTTGTAAACAATGTCACGTATATGTATTATTATCCGATATTGAATCGAATCGAAAATCGAATGCTTGTGAATGAGAATCGAATCGTGAAATTTGTGTCAAAACCCAGCCCTAATAAAGTGTTATCATTTTCTCCAAATATCTAATTAAAAAAAAAACATTTAATCTGATTAGTCAGCCATGCATGTGCAGCACCCATTGAAGCTTCCCCACAGCTGCCTAAATAGTAATTTAATAAGTGTATAGTCCTGAGAAAGATCTGTGCAGCACTTACTCTTGACATCCTCCAATGATTCCAATGCGTCCGTCCTGACCCTTGTGTTTTTTGGATGTAAGTGGAGGAATTGTTTTTCTTACAAGAGGAATCACACTGTCCATTGCTGTCGTTCCCAGAGAGAAAGAGCGCTCTATGACTGAGACAAGAACACAGTGACAATCATTAGCTTAAACACAAAGCAGACCAGCTTAGTTCAGTTCCATGCATTGGGATAAGACTAGTTGATACACCAGTCATTTTAAAGGTTTGTACTTTGTTAAAAGAACTGTTTCAACCAAAATGAAAATTCTGTCATCATTTTCACATAATTTACTTATGTAAATTCAAACCATGTTGTTGCTTTTCAACACAAAAGGAAAACCATTTTGAAAAACTTCAGTTCTCTTACTTCCAACAACTGTTCATAGTCATGAGGTTTGCCACGCTCCAAAAAAAAAATAAAAAAAGTCATATAAGAACAATAAGCTCATACAACTTCAACAAGTGTTTTTAAATGTAAGACGACTATCTTTTTTTCCCCCGCATCCAAACGCCGCACACCGGAGATCCGGCACGGTGCCGGAGAACTTTAAGCCCTGCTAACTATACCTCAAACTTATTAGCAAAAAAGTGGGAATTTTCCAGAACAACATGCAGTTACACAGTAAATCCATAGTCTTAATGTGTTTTGTCTAAAGTATTTAATGTCTTAAGTATTAACAGTTATGACATAGTAGTAAAGGCCATCTAATAAAGTGTAGGGCTGGGTAAAAAATATAGATATCTCGATATTAATCGATTCTCTTTTTTACGGAACGATATCGATTCTTAAATCCCAAGAATCGATTAGTCTAGCCTGTTTTCAGTTAATGGATGGAACATTGAAGGGCACCTCCCATCCAATAAATCACAATAAGTATTGTGCTTTGGTGCTTTTAATATGAAACAAAGTCCCAGGTTTCAATTTATGTCCATTGTATTGCAATATTCAAACAGTAAATGCCGTTTTGGCATGGTTTAATGTGGAGTGACAGATCGCTGTAGCACCTCAGTTCAACAGGCGCAGCAGCGCGAGGCGCACGTGAACTGATCATCTCCTCCACATTAATTTTTCAGCACAAAATAAACATGACTAAACATCTGAAGGCAAGTTAAAAGAGTACAACTTTACAATCCGTATCCTGTCTCATGTAATCGCTCAATCAGTGTTTCAGCCTCGCAAAGACGTCAAATAACATCTTGTAAACAATGTCACGTATATGTATTATTATCCGATATTGAATCGAATCGAAAATCGAATGCTTGTGAATGAGAATCGAATCGTGAAATTTGTGTCAAAACCCAGCCCTAATAAAGTGTTATCATTTTCTCCAAATATCTAATTAAAAAAAAAACATTTAATCTGATTAGTCAGCCATGCATGTGCAGCACCCATTGAAGCTTCCCCACAGCTGCCTAAATAGTAATTTAATAAGTGTATAGTCCTGAGAAAGATCTGTGCAGCACTTACTCTTGACATCCTCCAATGATTCCAATGCGTCCGTCCTGACCCTTGTGTTTTTTGGATGTAAGTGGAGGAATTGTTTTTCTTACAAGAGGAATCACACTGTCCATTGCTGTCGTTCCCAGAGAGAAAGAGCGCTCTATGACTGAGACAAGAACACAGTGACAATCATTAGCTTAAACACAAAGCAGACCAGCTTAGTTCAGTTCCATGCATTGGGATAAGACTAGTTGATACACCAGTCATTTTAAAGGTTTGTACTTTGTTAAAAGAACTGTTTCAACCAAAATGAAAATTCTGTCATCATTTTCACATAATTTACTTATGTAAATTCAAACCATGTTGTTGCTTTTCAACACAAAAGGAAAACCATTTTGAAAAACTTCAGTTCTCTTACTTCCAACAACTGTTCATAGTCATGAGGTTTGCCACGCTCCAAAAAAAAAATAAAAAAAGTCATATAAGAACAATAAGCTCATACAACTTGTGCTCTATATCGGGGTCTTCTGAAGCCATCTGACCTTGAAATTCAGGCTTTTATTCCCCAAATCGGTCTCTCTACTGTAGATCCTAATTCTCATTCTCCATTTTACAAAATCAATCCACTGCATCAACTTCAATTACAATCCATTTGGAACCAATGCCTTTTTAGCATCAATGACATCGAAGCTGCTACTATTTTTAAATCTTAATGTGGACGCAAATGATATTTCAGAGCTTAAGCACTAGGGAGAATTATCAGTGAATAATGACTAAAATATCAGTTTGTTCCACATAAAGCTGTAATATTGCTTTAGAAGACTTGGAATATGGCTATACGGACCACTTTTATGTTTTTGGAACGGTTTTGGTCACAATATAGCATCATTGTATGGCAAATAGATCAGTGCACATTGAGTTAAGCACATTAAGGTAATATTAAGACGAAAAAAGAAAACAAAGCTTTTCATTAAAAAACAAAACAAAAAACAGAATTTGACTTGATTTTTCATGTGAGGAGTTAGAAAATACATAAATACCCTGAATATTAGGGTAATATTAAGTCAAAGCATTTCTTAGTCCAGTTGTTTGATGAGAGAAAAAGACAAAATGTAGTTGCAACAAATGCTTTAAAAATCTGTACAACTACAGCAGTGGATGTCTATTATTCTGATGATGGCACAGACTGGCAACGATCTTTGGTTGACCAATCAGCGGAAAGGGGGCGTGTCATGCCTGGCCACATATGGAAATCTAATAATCAAGTGGTTTATCTAACTTTTCTTCTTTCAATATTCAAAGGGGTCATTAACTGAGAAATCAAAATTCCCTTGATCTTTTGATATATGAGATCACTGTACTATAAAAACATCCTGTAAGTTTCAGAACAGCTTATATTAAAGTGTCAGTAAGAACTTGGTGGACTTCATTTTACCACGGATTCAAGGCACAATTCGACAGGATTTTCAGAAAGAGTGAAACAAAAAGACGATGCGGTGCGGAATATATTGGATCCGAGAGTAATGTCACACTACACAAGTGTGAGTAACTGTTTTTATAATGTGGTCACTATTGCTTTGTCTGTTATTACTGATCATTTGAAATGTACTGAGTATTTATGCTTTTTTAACCTAAATCACAGCAGTGTCCATCTATAAAGGATGTAGGCTGTCAAACACGCACAACTGTTAGCCAATCATAGCAGTGGCCGTTTACTTCCGAGTTTACAATCCGCCACGCCTATTAAAACAGAGCGTTTCGATAAGGGGGATCAAAACAGGGCAGAAAATAGCCTATTACTGCTAAATTATGATGGATTTTTTTTATGTAACAAGCTTGATAACACTGTAAGTGGACCTCAGAGAACAATACAAAATAATAAATAATGTTCATGACCCCTTTAATAAAGTATCTTTCCTACACCTCAAACAATAGAGTGTGTCAATGCCAAGGTCCTGGGTTTGATTCTCAGGGATTCCCAAGCACTGGTAAAATATAAATGTGTACTTCGATTGCAATGTGAGTCATTTTGGATAAAAATGTCTGCCAAAATGCATAAATGTAAATCAAAAAACAAATGACCCCACCGCAATGTGCACGGACCAAAATACCGGGTTCAAAATTCTTTCAAATCACTTTGTGTTCCAGAAAAGAAGAAGAAAAGAACAGTAATAATACAAATAACGTCAGAATTTCCATCTATGGGAGAACTATCCTTTTCAAAGAATTTTAGCAGTAAAACATTGGTTTAAATACCGGCTTATAACTTTATAACAAATGGCAATTCAAAATAAATGGCAACTCTACATGAACATTGAGTTTCACCCTCTTCCATGAGCAGACCTGGGCCAGCTGGTTGGCTGTGGCTGGCAAACTCGGTCAAGGCAGGTGGATGGTTACGATTCCCACAAGGGGGATGCGTGAGGGGTACGGTGGGGTTAGTCTGGGAGATACAAGAGGGCTGCGGAGTGGCCTGCGGTGCAGGAGAAGGTGTGCTAATGCCAGCAAAAATCTGGCCCAACATCTGTAGCATCTGCAGCTCCCTGGAATGTTCCTCCTCCCTGCGTTTATCCTCAGCCTGAAGACGCTGTTCCTCGAGCCTGTAGAAGTTGTCTTCTGCTTCCATGCTCTGCTCCAAGAACTTCTCCATCAGCTTCTCTAGCGACATGTTCGCAAAGCGCTTCTTGCTTCTCCGTGGCCTGCTGGACGAGGTTGCCGGCGGGTTGGTCTTTGTCAGGCTGCTCTGTTTGGTTGGAAACGAACCTTTGAAAGAAGAAAACACAAATATTAACACGCACACACACACATGGGAAACCAGACTGATTAGGCTAAAGATGGCAGATCATTGCTTTCTGACGGATCAGAATAAGTTGACATACTCATGCCTCCCACTGTCACTGGAATGGGGCAGGATGGGTACTCAGTTTTGACCGGATGCTCCATAAAGGAGCATTCACCACTGCCATCCATGTGAGCCTCCTGCAAGAGTTCAGTACTCTCAGCATCTTCATCCATCGTTTCATCTCCCCCAACAGCTACACTATCAATATCCTGCCTTTCTAATAAGGATCTATTGCTCAATATCCTCTCCATCTCGTCGTAGAACTTGCACATCTTGTGGTACTGCCCATTTTTCCTGGATCCCTCCTTCGCTTGGAAATACTGCCTCTTTAAGCTCTTAACCCGTATTCTGCATTGGTCTGGTGTCCTATCGAAGCCCAGTTCGCACAAACGGTTCGCGACGTCTCGGTAAACGTGGCTGTTCCTAAAGTTTCCGTCCAGCGCCGTCTGCACGTCGTGCTCACCCCAGATATTCAACAGCGCTCTGGTCTCCATGTCCGACCACAGGAAACCGCGCGTTGCATTCACTAACATGATGGTCGAAGCAACCGAGTCCGAATGCAAGTCGGTTTCGCATTGATCAGGCGGCGAGATCTAGGCCTTGTTTTGACGACGTTTCATGCAGTTTCCGAGTGCATCGCGACAGAGGCCTCGCCGTGATTAACGGAGCTGCTTTCTGCAAAGCTGCTCAACTTAGCCAGTGTTTACCGCGCCAACAACAGCGAGAACGTCACCGCAGTGTTGTGTACTACGTCACCACAACCTTGCGCTTCGCGGCTCAGCGATGAAAACAGTCGAATAGCTTCGACAATATCTCCAAGAATACATTTAGGAAACAACAGCTTCGATTTGTAAGCTCACTTTGTTGTGCTCGGGGTTTGGAAATGTGAGTGGTTTGGAAATGTGAGTTATGCTTGAGAGTTCGAGTCAAACAACGAAACCGATAATAAAATTACAAAATACAGTGCGGTCCAGCGTGATAACATGCGATTCAACTTAAACCTGATAATATCTTAAATGAATGCATGATGTTAAATAAACACATTTGTGACATGTGAACACCTCTGGAATCATACTGGACAACACAAATCATCAGCCTTTGCACAAACTCGCGGAGTTCACTCGAAATACTGTAATTACATTAAAAATGCATTCAATTAAAAACCAGTGGAAGCATTTGGACCCCACTGTATGTGTATCCTGTGGCACCCGACTCTGCATTTACCTCTATCATACAGCAACACTGCTGCAATTGTAATTACAGTTACCACGCCGAGAAGTGAACATTTAAGTCCATGCATTCCGTCCCTCTCAACCTATTGATAGTTTGATAAACTCCGATCTTACCAAGTGCCAGACTTAGTGGCTGTTCAGAGAAAATGAAGGTAGCACGTTTGAGAAGATTCATCAAGTTCTCGGGTAAACAACCACTGCTCAGGAGGAGAGTGAGAGCTGCGGAGCTTTGTGCGGGGCTTATCTGCAGTATCCAGTCAGATAACAGGAACAAAGTTCAGGCTGTGTTCTGATTATAGTTCTATTGTTACACGACTTCACTCGATCAGACACAAACAGAAGAGCTGCCCTCTCTCTATAATCATCAGACTTCCGCTGACGCTCTGCTTATGCGTCACGACATAAGCGAAATTCAGTCCACATTTGACATGAAATAAACCCAAGTCAGTGCTGCCCACTGTAGCACTGAAGCCTGGTTACAAGGATATTAAAAACGACAATAACTGCGATATTTATTTAGCCCCGCCTTTGCCGTTCACTTCCTGTGACGTTGGCACTGAAGTTAAATTGCTCCGCCCGCCACCTTTGGATGGGAAGCCTGGGAAGTCTGATTCATTTAGGCGAATCGGTTCTTTTGAACAATCCATTTCAAAGAACAAGTTACAAAAGTGATTCGGAGATTTCTTAACGCTAGGGCCTAATCGTGTCATCATATGATCTCTGACATCCCAGCATACCCTTACATATTCAAATACACCTTTTAAAATGTAAGTTTTATATTATTGTATTCCCCCGTGTCCCAGTTTATTACGTTGCAGTCGTCCTTCAAATTATAAAAAAATAAAGTCACACATATAATTCTTATTTACATTAAACAATAATACAATTAATTTTTAAACAGTGTTTTTTTGTTTTTGGCTCGAGTATCGCTAGAAGTGATTCAGTCCGATTTTTGAACAAATGGTTTTGCTCAAACAATTCATCGAGAAGATTTGACTCAAAAGAATGATTCGTTGACGAATCGGACAGCGCTACTGTTAAACCCGACTTGAAAGTTCTGAAGTTAGAAAATCGGCGTCGTTACCAACGACTATATCGGGGAAAACACTGCTATTGAATTTCGCAAAACACACGAATGTGGTCTATTTCGCCAAACTTTGGACGGAGCCCGTCAGACTGCAGGTAATTAGACCATGCATTTAAAGCGCTGAGATCGATAGCTGGATTGTTTATATGGCGATGTTACCTGTAAGAGTAGAGTCTGCGTGAGTGGCATGTGTTTGGAGACATGTCTCGAGCCTCAAGGACCAATAAACCCGACGTGAAAGTCGTCATTCTGGGGGACATGTACGTGGGAAAGACTTCTCTCCTCCACAGATACACGGAGAGGAAATTTAAGGACACTATAAGCACGGTCGGAGGGGCGTTCTTCCTCAAACAGTGGGGACCCTACAACATTTCCATATGGGACACTGCAGGTGAGCTTTTTACACTCTATTTAGTAAAACGGATAAAACGGAGCAAGAACATGCTATTACAGTGTGTTTTGCAAAAGCTGTATGTAAAAGAGAATACCAAGTCTACCAAGTCAGCTAAATAAACACACTTATAATTTCAGATGAAAGTGATATCAATCATATCTGTGTTTTATGTGTGTGTGTTTCCTGAAGTTCTGCTTCATATTTGTTGGTATTTGTTGCCTGTAGAAGTTGTCTTCTGCTTCCATGCTCTGCTCCAAGAACTTCTCCATCAGCTTCTCTAGCGACATGTTCGCAAAGCGCTTCTTGCTTCTCCGTGGCCTGCTGGACGAGGTTGCCGGCGGGTTGGTCTTTGTCAGGCTGCTCTGTTTGGTTGGAAACGAACCTTTGAAAGAAGAAAACACAAATATTAACACGCACACACACACATGGGAAACCAGACTGATTAGGCTAAAGATGGCAGATCATTGCTTTCTGACGGATCAGAATAAGTTGACATACTCATGCCTCCCACTGTCACTGGAATGGGGCAGGATGGGTACTCAGTTTTGACCGGATGCTCCATAAAGGAGCATTCACCACTGCCATCCATGTGAGCCTCCTGCAAGAGTTCAGTACTCTCAGCATCTTCATCCATCGTTTCATCTCCCCCAACAGCTACACTATCAATATCCTGCCTTTCTAATAAGGATCTATTGCTCAATATCCTCTCCATCTCGTCGTAGAACTTGCACATCTTGTGGTACTGCCCATTTTTCCTGGATCCCTCCTTCGCTTGGAAATACTGCCTCTTTAAGCTCTTAACCCGTATTCTGCATTGGTCTGGTGTCCTATCGAAGCCCAGTTCGCACAAACGGTTCGCGACGTCTCGGTAAACGTGGCTGTTCCTAAAGTTTCCGTCCAGCGCCGTCTGCACGTCGTGCTCACCCCAGATATTCAACAGCGCTCTGGTCTCCATGTCCGACCACAGGAAACCGCGCGTTGCATTCACTAACATGATGGTCGAAGCAACCGAGTCCGAATGCAAGTCGGTTTCGCATTGATCAGGCGGCGAGATCTAGGCCTTGTTTTGACGACGTTTCATGCAGTTTCCGAGTGCATCGCGACAGAGGCCTCGCCGTGATTAACGGAGCTGCTTTCTGCAAAGCTGCTCAACTTAGCCAGTGTTTACCGCGCCAACAACAGCGAGAACGTCACCGCAGTGTTGTGTACTACGTCACCACAACCTTGCGCTTCGCGGCTCAGCGATGAAAACAGTCGAATAGCTTCGACAATATCTCCAAGAATACATTTAGGAAACAACAGCTTCGATTTGTAAGCTCACTTTGTTGTGCTCGGGGTTTGGAAATGTGAGTGGTTTGGAAATGTGAGTTATGCTTGAGAGTTCGAGTCAAACAACGAAACCGATAATAAAATTACAAAATACAGTGCGGTCCAGCGTGATAACATGCGATTCAACTTAAACCTGATAATATCTTAAATGAATGCATGATGTTAAATAAACACATTTGTGACATGTGAACACCTCTGGAATCATACTGGACAACACAAATCATCAGCCTTTGCACAAACTCGCGGAGTTCACTCGAAATACTGTAATTACATTAAAAATGCATTCAATTAAAAACCAGTGGAAGCATTTGGACCCCACTGTATGTGTATCCTGTGGCACCCGACTCTGCATTTACCTCTATCATACAGCAACACTGCTGCAATTGTAATTACAGTTACCACGCCGAGAAGTGAACATTTAAGTCCATGCATTCCGTCCCTCTCAACCTATTGATAGTTTGATAAACTCCGATCTTACCAAGTGCCAGACTTAGTGGCTGTTCAGAGAAAATGAAGGTAGCACGTTTGAGAAGATTCATCAAGTTCTCGGGTAAACAACCACTGCTCAGGAGGAGAGTGAGAGCTGCGGAGCTTTGTGCGGGGCTTATCTGCAGTATCCAGTCAGATAACAGGAACAAAGTTCAGGCTGTGTTCTGATTATAGTTCTATTGTTACACGACTTCACTCGATCAGACACAAACAGAAGAGCTGCCCTCTCTCTATAATCATCAGACTTCCGCTGACGCTCTGCTTATGCGTCACGACATAAGCGAAATTCAGTCCACATTTGACATGAAATAAACCCAAGTCAGTGCTGCCCACTGTAGCACTGAAGCCTGGTTACAAGGATATTAAAAACGACAATAACTGCGATATTTATTTAGCCCCGCCTTTGCCGTTCACTTCCTGTGACGTTGGCACTGAAGTTAAATTGCTCCGCCCGCCACCTTTGGATGGGAAGCCTGGGAAGTCTGATTCATTTAGGCGAATCGGTTCTTTTGAACAATCCATTTCAAAGAACAAGTTACAAAAGTGATTCGGAGATTTCTTAACGCTAGGGCCTAATCGTGTCATCATATGATCTCTGACATCCCAGCATACCCTTACATATTCAAATACACCTTTTAAAATGTAAGTTTTATATTATTGTATTCCCCCGTGTCCCAGTTTATTACGTTGCAGTCGTCCTTCAAATTATAAAAAAATAAAGTCACACATATAATTCTTATTTACATTAAACAATAATACAATTAATTTTTAAACAGTGTTTTTTTGTTTTTGGCTCGAGTATCGCTAGAAGTGATTCAGTCCGATTTTTGAACAAATGGTTTTGCTCAAACAATTCATCGAGAAGATTTGACTCAAAAGAATGATTCGTTGACGAATCGGACAGCGCTACTGTTAAACCCGACTTGAAAGTTCTGAAGTTAGAAAATCGGCGTCGTTACCAACGACTATATCGGGGAAAACACTGCTATTGAATTTCGCAAAACACACGAATGTGGTCTATTTCGCCAAACTTTGGACGGAGCCCGTCAGACTGCAGGTAATTAGACCATGCATTTAAAGCGCTGAGATCGATAGCTGGATTGTTTATATGGCGATGTTACCTGTAAGAGTAGAGTCTGCGTGAGTGGCATGTGTTTGGAGACATGTCTCGAGCCTCAAGGACCAATAAACCCGACGTGAAAGTCGTCATTCTGGGGGACATGTACGTGGGAAAGACTTCTCTCCTCCACAGATACACGGAGAGGAAATTTAAGGACACTATAAGCACGGTCGGAGGGGCGTTCTTCCTCAAACAGTGGGGACCCTACAACATTTCCATATGGGACACTGCAGGTGGGCTTTTTACACTCTATTTAGTAAAACGGAGCACAAAGCACAAGAACATGCTATTACAGTGTGTTTTGCAAAAGCTGTATGTAAAAGAGAATACCAAGTCAGCTGACCTAGCTAAATAAACACACTTATAATTTCAGATGAAAGTGATATCAATCATATCTGTGTTTTATGTGTGTGTGTTTCCTGAAGTTCTGCTTCATATTTGTTGGTATTTGTTTTATCCTGATTTATAGGGCAGAACTGCTTTCTCACAGTAATAGTAATGTCCTTTTTTATTTTGTGAATATCAGCACTTTTTGTTTCTTATTCAGATGGTATGTAACTGGCCCTGTCATGGGTTAAGTTTACAGAACTTGACCTACTTTTTTAATATATATATATATATATATGTCATATGGATACAGTGAGAGTGAGCTTTATTTAATCTGCACATTTCACCTTCCTTTTATGTAAATGAGTAAACCTGAAGATAAATGTTTTTGGTCAATGTTTGAAAACTTCACCCATTAAAGGCAATTATTTAACAAGCCTTTTGGACTCTTGTATAATAATAACACTCGGATTTTATTAATCGAATATGGATGACACAGGAATTAACAATGTATATAGATAGAAATATCTATCTATCTATCTATCTATCTCAAATGTAAAAAGGATGTCTTTTCTCAGTAATTTCCTGTGAAATTTTATCCTGTTCAGATGACAGATGACCCCGTGTAGAGCTGTTTGCTTTCTTAACAGGCAAAAAGTCACATGCTTGTGTGCAAGTCAGATGAGTGTGTATTGAATCTGTGTGTGTGTGTGTGTGTGTGTGTGTGTGTGTGTGGGGAAACTAAAGGTTTCACAGGTCACTCAGGAGTGGAGGTTTAAGAGGGATGAAGGATGTTCACAGATAAATTAAGAAGTTACGAAGCTTTTTTATTCTCAGTTTTGAATGTGGCCTTCTTTGTGTTTAGTGGAAAAACCTGAATTTCCAAAAAAATAAGTACTAAGCATACAGTGTCATTATATGAGCAAAATGACATGTCAAAATGTTATTCCTTTTGTTTTATTTATTAGATCGAACGACCCAATACATTTTTTGTCTCTGCCAAAGTTCCGTAATTTAAGTCCGTATATATATATACTGTATATATTAGGGCTGCACGATAAATCGCATGCGATATTTAATGCGCATCTTGTCAGTAAAGCCGCTTCTGTAATCAGCGGTAAATCTCCATCACTTGCGGGCTTTCACATTGAGCAGCATTTACTACACAGAGCCGTTGTTCACTGACAAGCTGCGCAAAACCACGTTCATAATCGCAAGATTTTTGTGGTTTGTGCTTTGGTACTTTTAATATGAAACAAAGTCTTAGATTTCAAATTCTGTCCATTGTATTGCAATATTCAAACAGTAAATGCTGTTTTGGCGTGGTTTAATGTGGAGTGACAGATTGCTGTAGCGCCTCAGTTCAACAGACGCAGCAGCGCGTAGCGCACGTGAACTAATCATCTCTTCCACATTAATACCAGCTTCAGCACAAAATAAACATGACTAAACATCCGAAGGTAAGTTAAAAGAAAGCGTACAACTTTACAATCCATATCCTGTCTCATGTAATCGCTCCATCAGTGTTTCAGCCACGCAAATACGTCAATATAACGTCTTGTAAACAATGACATGCAACGTCACATTTACCTCAGAAAAACAAATTCGGTGACCATAAACTCATTAGTTAGATAGAAAAATAAACTGTAGAGAGGGGCATTTTTCTAAATGTATGCACCATATCACATATTCATTATACATTTTTACTGTTCTTCAATGTTTAATTTATCTTTGAATAAATCCATCAAGTTTTTATGACAGCCACCATTATGTTTATATTTCAAAAAACAAATTGAAGTAGAAATATTATTGTTATTGTAACTTTATTATTTAAAAAACTTCATTAAGTGTAGTTTTAACAAATCAGTCAATTTTACCCTTCAATATTATAGTAATGTAGCACCAACTGACTCTCATGTATATTTTACAGCATTAGTTGGAATGTACTGTACCTGATATATATTCAAAATAATCGATATTGAATCGAATCGAATCGGTAATCGAATCGAATCACAAGCTTGGGAATGAGAATCGAATAGAATCGTGAAATTTGTGTCAAAACCCAGCCCTACTAAAAATGTCCCCCTTCAGGTCATAATACACATGCATTTTTGCTGTGAAATCTTGAATGAATTTTATAACGTTAGAATATTGTTAACGTTTTTATTGTTATTAATCTTTCAAGATGATCATTTTTCTGGACTGAAACAACTTAGGTTTGCTTGATTATCCATACATAATTTTATAGAAAAATAATAATGTGTATATAAATATAATGTAGGGCTGTCACTAATGATTATTTGGGTAATCACTCGATTATTCCGATTAATCGATTAATCGGATAATTTTTTGTGGTAATTTTAATAGACCTAAGCAAAAAAATTACTTTAAAATCACTTAAAATACATATATAATAGCAATGAGGCAATACTTGGTTCAAATAAAATATCACAAGCAAGTTATCATATGGTTTTATTGAACAAAACAGTTGAAATACATACTGTAATAAAACAATATAATAACTTGCGTACATTATGTATTATATCAAATGCCTGCAGAGGCGCCAACAGCCTGACAATTGTTTTTACACTTTACAGTGCGATCTAATCCTTGCTTAATATTGACTAAACAACTTTAATTCCAATGTCCACTTAATCTTTACTATTTGGCCACTTCTTTATGATAGAAATGCTACAGCCGCTGTCATTTCTTGAACAAGAACATGTGGACATAAAAAAAAAGTAAACTCAGAGCAAGGGTTTAAACTTATATTTTGAAGTTGTGATGAACAGTTAGCATATTTAGAAAGATTTCTAAACGTATTCTCCTGTGTTGGCGTAGGATTATAAATTATTTACCTAATCAGTCTGACAGAATGGTGTTGAATGAATTGTTCCCAGATGAACGTTATAAGCAACTCAGGCTCACAGCATATGCAGAGATGGAGTTTGAGATGCTCCACACATGTAAAAGATAACTGTTTGTGTGGAGCAGCATTTACTGTGAATGGAGCCGCTCTGAGACGCAAGTAACCTACACGCATAGAAATAAAGCACATATTAAACCCACAGCACATATATTTATTTCATTGAATCGCAGCTTTTGTGAATTCATAATAGCACTATGCTTTATTATGATTGCTAAATGGTTTGAATATTTCTTGCAGCCTTAGAAAACGGTCTAATAATAGTTTTCACAGATTCTCGTCTGTGGAATATGCCACGTATTTTGCCGTTTTTTTTTTTATTGTTTTATCGAGTACTCGAATTTAATCGAGGAATCGTGACAGCCCTAATACAATGCATTATCAAATATGATACATCAGGCTTTTGACATTTATTTGTTCATCTCTCAATCATCGTCACCATATTGAATTGCATTATGTTTTGCCCCAAACAATAAAAACTGCAGAGCTTTGATCATAAAACTAAGCATTTAAATATCATCTTGCTAAGACATATTATTGGACGATATACACTGACAACTGATATTTATAATGTAAGTAGTCTGTTATACTGTTATAAAGATATCATTAATTTACATTACAATCAGAATCAATCTTACTTTATGCCCACATAAATAATACCTTATGCACCAAATTGCATATTTTTGTTTGAATGAATGAATGAATGAATGATGCATTTATATAGCGCTTTACTGTGTATTGTTGTACACCCAAAGCGCTTTACAATCATGGGGGGGGGTCTCTCCTCAACCACCACCAGTGTGCAGCATCCACTTGGATGATGCGACGGCAGCCACAGGACAGCAGCGCCAGTGCGCTCACCACACACCAGCTACAGGTGGAGAGGAGAGAAAGTCATAGAGCCAATCAAGTGGATGGGGATTATTAGGAGGCCATGATTGACAAGGGCCAGGGGGGCAATTTGGCCAGGACACCGGGGTTACACCCCTACTCTTTACGAGAAGTGCCACGGGATTTTTAATGACCACAGAGAGTCAGGACCTCGGTTTAACATCTCATCCGAAAGACGGTGCTTTTTGACAGTATAGTGTCCCCGTCACTACACTGGGGCATTAGGACCCACACAGACCACAGGGTGAGCACCCCCTGCTGGCCTCACTACTCACTCTTCCAGCAGCAACCTAGTTTTCC
>NW_015536578.1:383667-384185 GCF_001515605.1 Sinocyclocheilus anshuiensis
ACAGACCACAGGGTGAGCACCCCCTGCTGGCCTCACTAACACCTCTTCCAGCAGCAACCTAGTTTTCCCAAGAGGTTTCCCATCCAGTTACTGACCAGGCTCAGCCCTGCTTAGCTTCAGTGGGCAACCAGTCTTGGGCTGCAGGGTGATATGGTTTGGGCCACTGAATAAAATTAATGCTTTTTTTTTTCCTCCTCAAGTAAGAGCTCGATATTCTCCAATATCATACAATGAGCCATAAAAGCTTGATGTATCAAATATGATACAAAACAAAACTAACAAAAAAAAAAACACATATGCACACTTTTTTTTGTTAGTTTCTTTTAGATTTTGTCTAAAAGTAAAAAAAATAAAAAATAAAACTTTTGCTCTTTCATTTGTCAGGCTTTAGAGCAGTGTCTAATTATTGGCACCCTTTGGAAATTGTAACAAATTTGTGGCACCCTATAACAGTGGTTCTCAAACTTTTTACAGCGGCGTACCCCCTGGGGCATTTAACATTCTTCTGCGTACCCCCG
>NW_015536578.1:385238-386894 GCF_001515605.1 Sinocyclocheilus anshuiensis
ATTTTTTTTTTACCAATTATCCAAATAATGTTTAGTCCTAGAAAGCTATTATTATCAGAGGACACCTGAGCATAACGGTTAGCAGATCAATGAATGAGAGGGCAGCGTTACCAGAGTTGCCCATTTACCACACCTTGTTACAGCACAGTAGGGCTATTTCAGACAGAAACAATACTGTACTACATCGATGTTTCCTGTCGGCTCAATTTTTGAGTGGACTTTGCTGTTCCGATGAGCATGAACGGTATATGAGTGGAGCACTCACATGGGCCGTGAGCGACTGAGCGGAGCACACACACGCATAGAGCGAGATAACACGCAGGGCGTCACACCACGTGAAAGTGAAACCTGAGCTGTGAACTAATTTTCGGCAGCCGGAATTTCATTGCATCTCTAATTATTGGCTACATCAGAAATGGATATTATATAATAGCTGCTTTTTTTAATCAATATTAAAAAATGATTTTTTACACGGCACCCCGGTTGGGAAACACTGCTTTAGAGGACTAAGACTTCTGTGTAAATTCTCTGCATGTAAAAGAACCTCATGTAAAAAGAAATGCACTAAAATGTGGCACTCGGGCTGAAATGATCAGGGAACTTCAGTCAGTCGTCTGCAGTGTTTGAATAGACCAATTCAGAGTAGACGTCACAGTAACGTCACGTGCAGCTGCGCGCGCATAGTGGTTGCAGAAAAACACTGGGTACAAGTGGAGATAAGCGGGTAAAATCCATGGAATAAAAGAAAAAAATATTTTTGTGCCTTTTGATTTCAAGATCGGAATGCAAATAATTTTTATAGAATACTGTCGTCATTTGAAGCTAAACGCAGACGTTTAAATGGACACACTATGGATGAAAACGGCTATGATTACCTTTAAAGCATAAATTCGATTTAAACAATAGGTCTACATAATATTCACATATGCTGTTCATAGGGGACGTATTGTATTAGCCCTACAGTTACAGCATGAAATATTATTTAAACCTTACTATTAACATTTTTACATAACATTTATTTACTTTATCTCACAATTCTGACTTTTTTTTCTCGCAAATGCAAGTTTATATCTCCTAATTCGGACTTTATAACTCGACTTAACTCAAAAATAGTGAGTTTGTCAAATCTGAGGGAAAAAAGCCAGAAGAGCCGAGGGGAAAAGAGAGAATGACGAGTTGTTTTTCCTTATTAGAATTGTGAGATATAATCTCGGAATTGCGAGAATAAAGTCAGAATTCTGAAATATAAACTCAAATTTACCTTTTTTTATTCTTGTATTCCATGGCTCCATAGACTGCCGCTTGAAAACCATCATTTTCTCTGGAGCAGGGTCTAACCAGCACAACTGGTACTGATCGTGATGTAAGTAGACATTGATTGGCCAAACGCGTACGAAGACGCCCTCACCCGCCATGATTTAAAACGCCGTGTAAACATACTGTAAACATTGTGTCAACTTATTTCGCAAGTACGGGTTTTCTGCAACCATGATGCGCGCGCATCCTGAATGTTTACAAACCGATAATTGGTCTATTCTTCAAAGGGATCTGCAGAGTGGCAGGTGCTACATGAACTTTAACCCATTTTATTAGGGCCTTTCGCACCGCAGGAACCTTTTCATAGTACCAGAACTAATTGTGGAACTACCCACTTTT
>NW_015536578.1:386995-389939 GCF_001515605.1 Sinocyclocheilus anshuiensis
AACCCTTTAAATGGTACTGGGAAATAGTTCGCGCAAAATCGTCCCAGTACTTTAGTACTGTCCATTTAGTTCTGGAACTAAAGCGGTGCGAAAGGCCCTATTCTTATTAGTTCATCTGGTGATGGTAATAATAGTAAAGCTTACTTCCTCTGTATTAGCTCACCATGTCATGACCATGAGTAGCTATTGTTGGTGTTCCTGTAGCTCAGACAGCACAGCATGCTGCTAGCAACGCAAGTTCATGGGTTTGAATCTCAGGGAATGCATAAACTGATAAAATGTATGCCTTGGATATGTTATAAATCCCTTCGGATAAAAGCATCTGCCAAATGAAAAAATGGCCATAGGTATATATATATATATAATTTTTTTTGTCTTGTTATTTTTTAGTTGTGTTTTTTTTTTCACCAAGGAGGGAGTTTTAAGTAGGGAAAGTTACAGTGTGCACAGTTTTGTGTATAAAGGAAGACTTTATGACAAAAGGTAATGTAAATTGTATTCTTCAGGATTTGATCTATTGAACTTATGATTCTATGCAGATATTGTAAAATTAAAAGGTGCCATGCTTTATAAGTACTACTTTATTAGTTTTACAGATTGTTATAGTGCATGAAGCACATAAGAACAAGGAACAAAGCTCTCTCTCACACCCTTCAGACACAGACAGCAGAAGCCAAGTAGGTTGAAGACCACTACATATTTCTACAACAATGAGCTCTTGTATTTCAGCTGTTATAGCTCTCAGTATCATGACTGACAACCACTGGCTTTCTTTTTAAAGGAGAAAGAAGGTTTTTTCAGTCTGGTTCTTCTAGTAGATTTGGCCCCTCAGAACTATTCAGGTTACTTGTGTTTAATTCTATTGAGCAAATCACCATCAAATTGGTATTTAGCACCATCAGCAGGGCTGTAACATCCATCCATTTATCCGTTTGTCCGTCCAACCGACCATGTGTAGTTGTGACTGAGGAGATATTTCTTCACAAGGACAAATGATCATGGCTCAAAATCTGCAAAGGGGTAATTAAATGTAACAAATCAAGTAAAAATCTATCATCTTTTATTGGAAAAACATTGAATCAAACTTTGATAATTGCCTAGGACTGCACGATTATGACAAAAATCATAATTGTCAATTATTCCCTTGTAATTGTGATTATTAATTACGATTATCACAGTTTACATTGAATGATGTTTATACCATTGTTTGAAGCAACTGCATGCCACATATTTATATGAAAATAAGCAAGCTGAAAACACTAACTGAAGAACTTTTATTGCTTTTCTATAGTATTAAGCCTCAAATGTCAACTATACATTGGATTGGTTTCTTCTTTTAATAATAAAAAAAGTACAAATATGCATGATATTATAATGTTATACTAAAACTAAAATTGAAAAAAAAAAACTTAAGATAACCCGTAGAAAGGGGGGAAAACCCACAAGCACTCAGAATAATATAGGTGGACTTTGAACGATTACATAATTGTGACATCCGTAATTGTAATCGCGATTAGAAATGTGATTAATTGTGCAGCCCTATAATTGCTTTAATCTTTAAAACAACTGAAAAGTTAAGAGAAATAGGTAAATATCTGTCAGTTTCAACAAATGAAGAACAAATTTATACTTGTGTGTTGTGTATTAGTGTAGGAACGTTATTGTCTCTGGCGGACAGCATGATAAAGCCGCTCAGGCCGCCGTTTTCTCCTTCCTCTCAGAAACAGATGACAAAACATCCGGTAGTGTGTGTTTTCCAGGAAATGCGTGTACTGCCTGGACCTCTGCAGGCTTCTCATAAGTACGACTATATATTGTGCATGTTATTTTTTGACAGACATTGATGTTGTGTTCATATTAATTGATGGTCATGAGTGTGTTATGTCAATGTTTCTATCTTCTAATATTCCAACCACAGCCTGCCTAAGTTTTGACGGTCATGATAACATTCGTGAGGGGTGAACTCTATCATTTTTGTCTTAGAAAAGTAATGTAGAAGTATTCAGTTTATATATTGTGCGTTATTTTTTGACAGACATCGATGTTGTGTTCATATTAAGTAATGCCCATAAGTGTGTTATGTCAATGTTTCTTTCTTCTAATATTCCAACCACAGCCTGCCTAAGTTTTGACGGATATGATAACATACGATGATAGAGGGGTGAACTCTATCATTTTTGTCTTAGAAAAGCAATGTAGAAGTATTCAGTTTAAATAGACCTCAAATAAAGTGCAAATTCTCCAAATCTACGCTGAAATGCAGTACTGTATGACTGTGCTTTACTCTCCTGATTGTGTTTTCTTTTGTGTTCAGGTCGAGAGCAGTTTCATGGCCTGGGCTCCATGTACTGCCGTGGTGCGGCTGCAGTCATCCTCACCTATGACGTTACCAACTGGCAGAGCCTGGCTGAGCTGGAAAACCGCTTCCTGTCCCTGACCGACACTGCCAACACTGACTGCATATTTGCCATTGTGGGTAACAAAGCAGACCTTACTGACGCTCTCGCTCAAGAGCCAGAACCAGAGAGCGAGCGATGGGACGAATCCCAGCCTGTGGTCACGTGTCCGACTCCTCCTGCCACAAAACAGGTCAGCAGAGAGGACGCCATCGCCCTGTACGGCCGTGTGCTACGCTACAAAGGCCTGGAGGAGAAGGCCTGTCTGCCTGCTGAGAGGATGTGCTTTGAGACAAGCGCAAAAACGGGTTACAATGTGGACATTTTGTTTGAAACCCTCTTTGATCTGGTCCTGCCCTCCATCCTGAAGAAAAGGAGTGAGGGAGAAAATGCCACTGTGGATCTGGAGATGCCAATGGAGGTGAAAAAAACTAAAACAGGATGTTGTGCAGGACAAATATAGGAGATGTGGGATTGTGTTGTCAGTCAGTGCCAAAGGAGGAATGGATCAAAATCATACCTAAAACTAATGCTATGTTACTGACGTA
>NW_015536578.1:389949-391630 GCF_001515605.1 Sinocyclocheilus anshuiensis
ATGAATAAAATGAGAGATGACACAAATATAACAAACAAAAAGCATTTATTGTTATTTTATTCAATAACAATACAATTCAAAATCAGAGACTTCAAATATTCTACATAATTACATTTAAAGTACATTTGATAAAAAAGCAGTGACATGTTTTCAATGCAAAAAGTGTTTTGAATTATAACCTTTTTTGGTTCTCTTTACTGGTGTCAAATACACGCAAGTGGTTTATGGGCTTCAGGACAATAATGCTTGTGCGATGTGCTCTGAAAATGGGCAAATCTGCTCAAAGTCCAAAATAGCTTGAAGACGATTAGGTGACCCACATTTGGTTTAGTCATTAGATATAGACTTTGCTTACAGAAAATATAGTCTGGTTGTGCATGTGAAAGTGGGACAAAGATTGAACTCGAGTCTTCTAAAGACCTGAACGTGTCCTGTAAATCTCAGAGAAAATCAGTGCAATTGGTGAAACCAAGTGAGGGTTTATCTCAAACAAACCAGAATCCAAAGCCTCTTAACTGGACAAAACTCTAGTAAAAGCTTCAAGTCTCAGAGTTTATGACCTTTAGGAAATGAAATACCCAATGAACACCCTACTCTGTGTTTCCATGAGATAAGTAGTGTCATTACAGGTGTGACAACATTACATGGTACAGGGGAAATGCTAAAAAAAAATTCAATTATAGCACATCAAAAAACAAAGACAAAGCAAAAATAATGCACAGGCAGCAAAAGATGGTGTTAGTGTAAGTCTGGTGAAATTATATTTATATAAGAGTTAAAAAATAATGAGTGATTTAAAGATCTTAAGCATGCAGCAGTGATCCTCACAACTGTTCATGCACTGAAAACTATTTGAACTTTATTAAAACTATTTGCACTGATTTATTGTGTTGGTTACATTTTGTTTCTTTGTGCAGTGGCTCAGGACATCAGTCTTTTGAGTCTAAAAACCTCAACAAACTGAAAAAGAAAGAATATGTAGTCTTGTTAAAATTGATTTTATAAAATTGGTATTGAAAAAAGTATCGTTCAGGAACTGGTATTGAAGTCAAGGTATCGGTATCGAAATTTTTTGAACGATACCCAGCCCTATTTATTAAACAATCAGTCCTGCTTCAAATTACATTTTTTTTTAAGTGTGTCATGTGCCATGTTTGCAAAGCATCACGCATGAGCAGTGTTGGGGAGTAACTAGTTACATGTAACGGTGTTACGTAATTTAATTACAAAATAAATGTAACTGTAATCCGTTACAGTTACTAAGAAAAAATGTGTAATTAAATTACTTATGAAAATGTTAACGATTACAAAGGGGATTGCATTTGAATATTTACACACATCCACATACAGATTTAATTGATTTCTTTCTCAAATTGCACTGATTACTCTGAGACATAATTTCTGCGATGCGGTAAACACAAACTGGTTCGTAGAACCCAGTCATAAAAACAGAATTCCTATAGCCTAACGTGGACGGAATATGCCACATTTTGGACGCATAAATCAAAAGTAGGTCAGTACACTTGAATTAAAACGCGATATGGACTAGTGTCTGTGAATATTAAGCCGCGAAAAGAATATATGAATCCTGCACGTTCTGCGTGTCTGTGGAAATCAGGCGCGGACTGGCCATCGGGAGAACCGGGACAATTCCCGGTCGCCTGGCAGCCGATTTGGCCCG
>NW_015536578.1:392380-436664 GCF_001515605.1 Sinocyclocheilus anshuiensis
GCACACACACAGCAGTGAACACACACACACCGTGAACACACACCCGGAGCAGTGGGCAGCCATTTATGCTGCGGTCCCCGGGGAGAAGTTGGGGTTCGGTGCCTTGCTCAAGGGCACCTCAGTCGTGGTATTGAAGGTGGGAGAGAGCGCTGTACATTCACTCCCCCCACCTACAATCCCTGCCGGTACGAGACTCGAACCCACAACCTTTGGGTTAAGAGTCCGACTCTAACCATTAGGCCACGACTGCCCCCCATGCATTGTGGTGCACAATCTTAATTCAAGTGATGAAGGATTTTGGAAGTCTGACAGTGTTGAGCACTACTGTAAGGTTAACCCTGCATGGTGTAAATGTTTGAAAATGATTAACAGTTGCAAATAAACATTCATTAGAAATTTAGAAAAGTAATCAGTTACATTACTTTAATAAAGTAATTGAAAAAGTTACACTACTATTACATTTTAAATAGAGTAACTTGTAATCTGTAACCTATTACATTTCCAAAGTAACCTTCCCAACACTGCGCATGAGTGTGTTTGTATTTAATCACAACAAATAATTACTATTAGAAAGTTGATTCACATGCACATGTCAGAGAGTAAGATTAACACTGATCGGCTTGGCGTATTTTATTACGGTGAATGCAGACGTTCCAGAACCGTTAACAGAACTGAATCACGAAGTGCAGAAACCCAACTAACAAAAAGAACATTTTTGCTAATGTTCCCGTTTAAGTATTTATGAACATTCTCTGAACACTCAAAACATCAAGTTTGGAAAAAAAAAATTTTTTTCTTGTTTATGCGTTCCGTTGTATCAGTTTGCCAACATTATGGGAACGTTACTTTTGAATTCTCTGAACATTCTGAAACAAGTAGTAACGTTTAAAAAATGTTAAATGAATTTCCCAAAAATTGTTTCAGAAAAAAAAAATTCCATAAATGATGTATAAATAGCATTTTTTGTGCAAACATTATGACAACATTTTTAAAGACCTAGAAGACCGATTTTCATAACTTTGAGAGAACCTTGCCAGAACATTTCCTGTTAGCTGGGTAGAAGTGATGTGCTATTTGTACTATAGGTAAATACAAAGTTTGCTATTTGCATTTAGTGTAAATAGATACTGCCATTAAAAAAATGGAGCTTGTTTTGAATAAGAACCGGTTCTTGATTCCCAACCCTCCATTCACAAAGTGATGCTACATAACACAGAACGGCGAAGAAGTGCATAAGCATGGGATTCTTTGGTTCAGCTGTATGTTTTTGGTAAAATTAATTCAGGTCTGATATTGCTGAGGTAATACGTTAGAAATTAAGCACCATTTCATATATAAAAAAGTAAATAATACAGAGAAATATCGTAGCTATGCTTTCATGCATCTGGCTTCGCTTCTCATTATTTTCAGTCATAAGGTACACAGTAGTGGTGAAGAGGGAATCTGAGGCCGTCATATGTGATACATTAAATACATTAAAGGGGTCATATGATGCTGCTAAAAAGAACATTATTTTGTGTATTTGGTGTAATGAAATGTGTTTATGTGGTTTAAGGTTCAAAAAACACATTATTTTCCACATACTGTACATTATTGTTTCTCCTCTATGCCCCGCCTTTCTGAAATGCGTCGATTTTTACTAAGCTCATCGGTCTGAAAAAGTGAGGTGTGCTCTGATTGGCCAGCTATCTAGTGCGTTGTGATTTGCCGAATACCTCAAGCGCGTAACGGAAATGTTATGTCCCTTACCATATTGTGATGCCTGCGGCAACCACATGTGACGACCCCAGGCTGGACTCCGCTTTGTCCACGGTGAAAGCCGATCCGGCGATCGACAGCGCGAAGTTGAAGTATTTCCTCAGCGACCAGCACGAATCAGCTCCAGGCATGACGAAGCGATATCGTCCTCTTTTGGAAGGCCAAACAAAGTAGTTTCGCTTTCACAAAGAAGCACACAGCGCCTTCACGACATGGCGGCAGAGGCAACAATACTACAGCGAGAATAAAAGTTACGCCTTCTTTCTTTGCGTGAACATTTGGGCGGCGTTATGCAAATCTTTCCAGATAGTGACGTAGGTATGTGGGGGCGTGTTAGAACGAGCCGTTGTAGGTAGGTGTGGCTGACTCTTAACTTTTATAAAGAATATCTCTTTGGATTTGAGACTATAGTCTTTGCAACTTTACAGATCTTCTTTATGCACCAAGAGCTTGTAACACTCCAAAGAGAAAGGAAAAATTGAAATCGCATCATATGACCCCTTTAAGTAATTTCAAAAGCCTAACTTGCGACGTTGACATCCAATTGACATTTGGAATGAACTATTTGCGTGGGTCGCTCTGCTGGTGTTAACTGTAATGCTGCTGCAATAGTGTCAAAGTTCATAGGTTACAGCTCACAGGTTCTTCATACACACTTGGCAGCGGCTGATGCGTGACAGGAGCTGACCGGCTTTCAGTGTCTCAGAGGAAGGGGAACTCTGGAAGGTCTGATCGATAGACGTCAACCAGAAACTTTGCTTGTTGGCGAAGTAGTGACACGTACCCTTGGCCCCGTTACACTCAATGAAGGGAGTGGTGCGGAAATCTTCTAGACAGGAGCCCGGAGACACCAGAGACTGACCGCCACCTTCATCTCCAGCTGCCGTGTGCTGTGAGGGAGTGACAGAAGGAGTTACAGGACTATTAAAACAACGGAAGTGTAACATTTTAGAAACTAAGTCTCACCATAAGGAAGGAATAGCCAATCCAGAGACTTCTCCAGCCTGCTGGGCATTGTGGAATTGTTATATCTTGACTGTGTATGGCGATGGCCACGGATGGAGCTTCGCACACGGAGCAGCGGCTGATGTATGGTTTTATTTCGGCCTCCTCCACGGGCATCATGGGAATTGGTGCGGTGGTGGACAGCCAATAGGATTTGTCATTGCGGTTGGCATAGTAGCATACGTCTCCAGGATTGCAGTACAGGAAGGGCATGGTGTTAAAACGGCGGAGACATGAGCCGGCTAGACCTGGATGACAGAGAATCACAAAATACAGTTATTGATTTAAATATAATTACTTAACATACGTCAGTAAGTTTATTCAGTGAGTAAGTAATACTTTTATTCAGCAAGAATGCATAAAACTAATCAAAAGTGATAGTAAAAGTAAACAGTAGAATTTATAAAACCGTATGTTACAAAAAATATTATTATTATTATTACTAATATTATTATAATATTACGCAGCACAACGGTTTTCAATATTGATAATAATAATAAATGTTTCTTGAGCATCAAAACAGCATACTAGAATGAATGATCATGTGATGCTGAATACATTTTAAAATATATTGCAATAGAAAACATTTCTATATTATTTCGGAATATTACTGTTTTCACTATATTTTGATCAAATAACTTCTTTCAAAAACATTTAAAAATCTTAACAACCCTAAACTTTTTGATTGGTAATATATATTAGATGATATAATAAGAAAATGAATTACTTGGAAAGCATTGTAAAACATGAATTACGTTCATAAACATGTCTGTTGTTGACCAGTGATGGGAGAATCTTAGAATCAGTTGATCCAATTTGTAAAATGATTCACTGTTTTAAAGTGCTTGAACCATCTGCTAGTGAAAGTGAGTTTATTTATGATTATATATTAGTTTTTGTTTCTTAGAAATTAAGGTTGTGTTCATACTAAAACAGTATTTATGTTTTTTTTATATGTTGTTTGATCTAAAGTTGTACAAATGATGGTGGTGTCAGACTGGGAATTACAGCACATCTTGTGATTGATTTTATTATTTTGTCAGTTGCACTTACCCAGGTCTTGGTTGTGGGCCTTCTCCTGTCCCTCAAAGTACAGGAGACTGTAACCATCCCATAACTTGGACATACCCACAGGGCACATGGGGATCTGCTCAGACTGACTGTGCTTCACCAGCAGATAGCCAACATTAACACTGCGGCCGGGCATTCCAATAGTACCAGGTAAACCAGGGCTCCCTCGGGTCCCTACCATTTGAGATGCATTATCAACTTGTGATTCACGTGAGAAAAGAAAAAACTATTTACATGAAATTGCCAAAATTATTTAAAAATGAAAGGCTCACATGGGCCTTCTTGATGTCCAGTCATCTACAATTGTTAATCCACTAATCTAGTCCAGAATCCTCATTCATTTTTACACAAACACACCACTTACCTTCTTCACCTTGTAGACCAGGGTGGCCCAATTGTCCAGGTTCTCCACGGAAGCCTGGATTTCCTGGTATTCCAGGGAGACCTGGCATGCCTTTTTCCCCATTTGGACCCAAAACCCCTGTAAACAGATAATAGCCATTTACACAATTATACTGGAGCACAGCAACAGCACAAAAGAAGAAGCTTATGCATCATATTCATGGCTTTGAATTCTCTTACCTGGATCACCAGGAGTTCCAGCAGGGCCTGGGTTTCCACGCCATCCCTGTGGTCCTTGAATACCCATTGGGCCAGGTGGTCCTCTCTCCCCTGGTAGTTTCAGTGGGACTGGTGGAAGCCCTTTAGAACCAGGTAAGCCAGGAATACCTTAAGCAACAAGGTAGAGAGAATGGATAAGATGCGGTCAAACTTAATGGACTTTATTTACTGCAAACCGCAACAAATGGTTCTGGCACCACTTCTGGTCTGAATAAATAAGAAATGCTAAATGTTCAATACAATCTAGATCCAGATCTCATTGCAGCCAACACATTTAGATCTACTGGTCACGCATTATCACTACAAAAAAAAATAAAATACTAATAATAATAAAAAAAATGCAGGTCAGAACAAAAATTACTTCAGTAAGCAGAAAATTTTACAAATATGATAAATAAACAAAATATTATAAGCAAAATTTGAAATATATTAACGAAAACCATGCAGTAGAGCTATTTTTGCATATTAAGCTGAGATAGGAAATTGAAAATATTTTATTATAAAAACAATTACACATTTTAGATTTTAAATATAAAAATATGTTGTACTCGGGATTAAAAGGGTCATGCTGACAAATCATTTCAACTCGCCTGGGGGTCCAGTATCTCCTTTAGGTCCAACAGGGCCCCTGTCGCCTTCAAAACCACGCCTTCCTGGATATCCCATCATTCCTGTTTCTCCATTTTCCCCTTGAAATGAAATAAAGCATTCCTACATGATTAAAGTTATTTTTCAGTTAAGGCTCATACTGGAACAAAGTGAGCAATCTAAACATTGTTCATCTAATATGATTTTCATGCGAGGATTCCACCTTCTGTCACATTTAACACATTCTGCTTTAGTCTCTCATTTCATTTGAGAAGGTGCATGATTTAATTGTCTTGACATAATGACTACTGGTCTTCTGTTTTGATTTTGCCAATGCAATGAGATTTGCCATAATCATATTTCATCATCTACCTTTTCTTCCTGACACTCCAGGTTCCCCTGACGGTCCTTTTTCTCCTGAGTTTCCCTGGACTCCTTTTTCTCCAGTCAATCCAAAATCACCTGGATTTCCATTCTCTCCTCTTGCTCCGAATGGAGATGGGTCACCTGGGATCCCTCTGGGACCAGGGAAACCTAAATGATAACAGCAATGGGTTTCAGACAAGATGGCACGTTCTCAAAATTAATTTTCAAAAAAGATTATAGATTAAGAAATAAGTTATTTCTTGTATGGTAAAGTGGCACTATATATTTACTTTAGTAATTTACAAAACATATTTAACCTTCTTTTGCTAAATAATATTTAAAATGGTTGTTAATAATTGGGACAAATGAGAGCCAAAGTTCATTTAAGTAGTCCATCTCCTCCTTTTACTGTCTGTAGTACTCATTACTAGTGTTTATTATAAATATATAGTAATGAGCCCTTCACCTGGAAGTCCTTTTGGGCCTGGAAAGCCATAGTCGCCTCGCACTCCTTTTATATCGGAAAATCCTTGTGGACCCCGAGCACCCGGTACACCTGGATGCCCAGATTCACCCTTATTACCTGTAAACACAGCAGTTTCAGTGTAGAATAATGCATAGCTGCATCAAATAAACTATGCACAAAACTCCAGTTTCAGAATATGAGGTTTGCCATTTTGAGCTACCTGAATCTCCAATGAAACCCTTGAATCCCACCTCTCCGGGGACACCGGCTTCTGTGCTGGGGATGCCGGTCTCTCCTCTCTCCCCTTTTGCTCCTGGCTCACCAGAAGGACCCCAGTTGTCAGAACCTTGCAGGAGACAAAACATACCAAAGATGACATTTCTTCATATACTCAATATTTGCTTTACATAAGGTACTATTAAAAAACCTTTCGAAACTGAAAATCATGCAATTTTTATTCATAAGAGAAGACACCAATGTGTATAATGTGATCATTCCTACGCTCTAGAGGTACCTGGAGCACCATTGATACCCTTTTGACCTTTCAGGCCATCCAATCCAAAAATGCCTTTAAGACCAGGAAATCCTAGAGGAAATATGAGCCAGCCAGCATTATATATATATATATATATATATATATATATATTGATCTAACAGCTCTCCTGAATGTTTTGCATATCAAGTGAATAGACAATAAAAATACATTAAAATACGTTTTCACTTTTTACAATACATATTGTTTTAAAGCAAAAAAATGTTGCAGGTTTCAAATTTACACATAAGGAAAATCTGCATAAGTATTAAATATGACAATTAGAACTACAGACCTTTTTGTCCTGGTTGGCCTTGGATTCCAGGGGTTCCTGTCTGTCCAGGCACGCCAGGCCAGCCCTTATGACCCTGGGTTCCTGGGAAACCTTGTAGGCCATCAGAACCTGATGAAAAAGTTGATCCAGTCAAAAAAAAATTTTCAGAAACAATGAAATCAAAGGATAATGATCAAGACTCTTGTACCTGGTGGTCCAACTTTTCCAGGTTCTCCTGGATAGCCTTTCATCCCTTCAATGCCATTAAAACCAGGACTTCCTCTGTCTCCAGACTGACCTGTGAGTCCCTTTTCACCTAACCAATGTACATTAAAAACTCATTGAAGAAGCGGTTCAGTAATAGGGACAGTAAAAGATCATAATTGTGTTTGATGCACTATAGAATTTAGAAATTCCTTACCTAAAGATCCAGGCAGCCCAGTTTCACCTCTCAATCCAGTTGATCCTGGAAGACTGATGGTAGGACCCAAGACACCTTAAATAAAAGATTCTTACATAAACCTTTTTGGCAGTTTATTTAAAGAGTATGAGAAAGTCATACATTAAGTATAGCATGGACATTTCAGAGGTTTATTTATGAGCACCTTTTATTCCCTTGATTCCAGATTCTCCAGGCCGTCCATGGGCACCAGATGAGCCTTTGCCACCCTGCAATTTAAACACAATGTGCCACAATGACAAAAAGCACAACATTCAAAACAATTTAACAGGACACCATATACAAGGAGATTCTGTGCAACGTTTTTATAAATGGTTTTCAGAGAGAGATGGAGCTCATTATCATACTTTGGGTCCAGGCAATCCAGGAAAACCCTCAGTTCCAGGAAGTCCTGTAAGCCCTGGCATCCCCTTAGGCCCTGGAAGTCCTTCTACTCCGTGAAGACCTCTAGTACCTTTTGTTTCACTGGGCTCACCTGGATGTCCATCTTTACCCTCCTTTCCTGGAACACCTGGTAGACCTTTTGTACCTGGCCAAAGGCAAGTTGAAAAAAAAGCTATAGGTGTCTATCTGAAAGGAATCGTTTTGTTCTATTCACATTAGCAAAGTTCTTGTGATTCCACACTGACCATATGCAGAAATATAAATAATTGACATATGATTAAAATTCTGATTAACATGGCAATTGTACTGTATACACAGAAAATATTAGGCATCCAGTCAGGCCACAGTCTTTATAACATTCAGAGCTCTCATAGCTTCTGTAGTTCATATTAAGTAAGTTACTCTTTGTGCCCTTGAGTAGTAAATTAATATGAATGTACTCACCTCTGGGACCAGTGAAGCCATGATCTCCCATTTTTCCATGGTCACCTTTAGCTCCCTTCATGACCTCTTTCATATGTGGTGTTATATGTATGATTGGCTTTTCACCTGGACGCCCCACCAACCCTCTCTCACCTTCAGAACAAGCATTGACAATACATTCAAAACCCACCAAGAATACAGTATGTAGAAGACTACAGTGATGACAATTACTATATTAAAGATGTCATATCACAAGAAAAAAATTGCTCCCTAGTACAAGCTCCCAAATACAAGTTGCAAATAATTTCAGTGTGATCTTAGGTTTGTGCAGCACATTTCAGCACACATTGTTTTACAAATTTGTTACAAAAGAAAGGAATGCTAAAAACAATATTACATGAAAAAAAAAATTGAACAGAACAGAACATGAAATACTAAATTATGGAATTAACTTTATATGTAGACCATGTAAGTGGGGAAAACAGTATGATATGACCATGATACCATTAGATTACATATTGTGTATGTACACACAACGAGAATCATGCTCTTTATTTACCTTTTTCACCTGGAGGGCCAGGAGGTCCCTTTGCACCTTGTTGTCCTGGATCACCTATTGTTCCTTTCTGTCCCGAAAAGCCCTTCAGACCTGTCTCACCTGGCATTCCAGTGAAACCCATCATGCCCTGACCACCTCTGGAACCTTTATTGTTAAGAAACATTGCAGCACTCAATTAATTCCATTTATAATTTTTAGTTTAAGCACCATCAATGATCAAAATATTGCTCAATCAATATTTCAATGATCAATATATCAAAATATATTTATATAACTTCTTGTTATGCATAATAAAGTCTGACAATTATCAAATGAATATAACATATCAACATAACATATCAAATGAAGTAGAAAGGGCAAGTTACCTTTTAACCCTGGAAAACCATCAAAACCAAATGGCCCCTGTTGTCCTGGATCTCCTGGGGGCCCAAAATTGCCTGGAAGACCAACATTTCCTGGTTCTCCAGTGACACCCTTTACTCCTCTGGGCCCAGGAAGGCCTGGGTCTCCCTGATATCCCCTTTCTCCACTTGGACCTACAGAGACCCAGTATATTTGAGCATTGTCGGGAGAAAAAGGTTTTGCTTCATTCCAATGAAATCAAATGTAATGTATAATATGCACTACCAGTCAAATGTTTGGACACACTTGACTGAAGTTATATTTCTGAACCTAAAGACCATAGGATCCGTGATATTCCATACAAATGAAAACAATTTAATGATTTATATTGTAGAGTTGGAGTCAGAGAGTGAACGAAAATCAGTCAATAGGGGCATTCACACCGGAGGAACGTTTTCATGGTTCTTATAACTATTGGAGAAGTACCTGCTTTTTGACGTGTTCGCACTGCAGGAACTGGGAGTGAGTTTAGCTATAGAAACACCCTTTGGAGGGACTAAATAAGCTCCTGTTTCTGAGTGGGGTCTAACCCAGCACAATAGGAACTACCAGTGACGTAAGTGTACACGCATGCCATACGAAACATTAGCACCCGGAATTTTTAAAAAGCTATGTAAACACAGTTTACACATACTTACTTAAAAAAAAAACTAAATCCACGAACATGGAAAACAGTGATAGATGGACCAACATTGAAGTACATGCACTTCTCCATCCTCCAGATGTTGGTGTTGTTGAATGCCACTGTCGGTCAGCTTACGTCACTTTAGAGTTCCTACTGGGGGTGCGAATGCAACCAAGAAAATGGCCCTAGGGTCTCTAGGGACCACCATGGTGGCTACTTCCTATAACTGAGTTCCTATAACCACCCGGTGCAAAAGCCCCTAATAAGAGTTTAATACACTGGGTGATTTTCTGATTTTTTTCTGACATTCTGATTTTTTTAACCTAGGTTTTTAGCATCAGTTGAGTTACCTGGTTCTCCGGTTTTTCCAGATGGTCCGGGAGGTCCTACTTGGCCAGACTGCCCAGGAAAGCCAAATGTTCCTGGCGGTCCAGGTCTTCCTATCTCTCCTAGAAGACCTGGAGGGCCACTTTCACCCTTAAGGCCAATCATACCTGGCATTCCCTCCATACCTGTGTGACATTGCATCCTTTAGTGACTCTAAAGAACAACCGGTTTATCTTAATCACAGGCACGGGTCAGACTTTCACTTTTGAGCTTCTGGGGTGGAGACACAGAAGTTTCATATAACCAGCATGAAAAGATGCATGTGGTGGCATAAATGTTTTTTTTTTAATGTAGGATTCACAATCACAGAAAAAAATGTCTTTTTATCATGACTACAACATTTAAAATGTAAGACTAAAATTCAACATGGAACAATACTCTATCCACAAAAAATAAAATGCAAATAAACTACTACTTCTACTACTACTAATAATAAATCATACATTTTATTTGTTTTACTGACACTCTCAAACTATTTTTAAAAACTATGTCCTTGATATGCAATAGGAAGTACACAGGAGAAGGAATGTTTACCAAGACAAACTTTGAAAGTTAGCTTGGCAAAGCCTTGACTGAAAGTTTGAAATAGTTTTATATAGTTTGATGGCTATACAGCTTCAGCATATGTCCATCATTATGGGTTTGACAGGTGGGTTTCTCACCCGGGTGTCCTTGAGGTCCTGGGTCTCCTGGAAGACCAATGACACCCCTCTGTCCTGGTCGTCCTGGGACTCCAGGGGCTCCAGAAGATGCTCCTAAAACTTCACCATGCTCACCCTTTTCCCCTGGAGCACCATCCAAACCTGGTGTACCAGAAAGGCCTGGAGTTCCTTCCACACCTTTGGAGCCAGGATAACCTAAGTCGCCCCGAGGTCCAACAAAACCTATGTGGTTGAAATCAAATGATCAGAGCTGAGAAAAGGAGACAGACAAATGTATACTTAAGAATGATTCAATAAAATGTAAAGAAACACACAGGCCTCCCAATGCTTACCTCTTGGCCCGGGTGGGCCTCCTCTTCCTGGTTCACCCTCCTCTCCTTTGGCCCCAGGTTCTCCAGAAAGACCCTGTATGCCTTTAGCACCTTGCAGTCCTAGAACATAATGGAAATTAATTAATTATTCTAGTTTTTTTTTTTGTGTGTGAAAACATGTACAATAATACATCCATTACCAGGAAATCCACTGAATCCTGGAAGTCCAGGCTGCCCTATCTCTCCTGGTGGCCCGGGATCTCCAATACATTCCACTATAATAAAGATTAATATGATGGACAACACAAAAACACAAGTTTTAAATATTGCATAAAAATCACGCTTGATCTTAAATTTTGCTTTGTATGGAGCAAAATGAAATTACACAAAGTAGAACCAGAAATCTAAAAGTATAAAGCTCACAAATAATAATAATAATATTAATAGACAGGACACCTAACACTGAAGTTTGAATAGAGTCTGCGCATTAAAGGGGTCATATGATGCGATTTCAAGTTTTCCTTTCTCTTTGGAGTGTTACAAGCTGTTCGTGAATAGATAAGATCCCTGATCATATGACCCCTTTAAGCAGAGTTACTTGCAATAATAATCAAATTAATCTGATGACTTGATTAATAATGCTAAAGTATGTTTATTGGTGACCATACATGGTGGAATGACTGCTATGTGGTGAAGCACTAAGACAGGAGAGAGATCTCTACCTGGAATATTCCACTGATCTCCTCCTTGTGGGCTACAGTCTCCTGTAAGACACACGTAAGATAGATATGAATAGAAAGGATAAAAGAAAGGTAAAAGATTAAGACGAATCTCAGTATATTTAAACACCAGGGTTCTCATTGTTAACTAAAGATAAAACCATTAAAATATTGAAATAAAATAAATGTTAACTGAAATAAAAATAAAACTTATTTCAGCTAGTTGCCAATGCAACATTTCTCAGCTAAAATTAATTAAATTAATAAAATCAAACACTTTAAACAATGCTAAAAGTAACAAAACACTACAAAATTACTAAAATCAGTGTGAAAACAGAACATATCAAAATACAATCAAATTCAAAATATTAACAAAAACTATAATATTATATTAAAGATACTAAAATAACACTGCTACACACCTGGAGCACCAGGTGACCCTTGTTTTCCATCAATACCAACTTGTCCTTCATCTCCAGGAAGGCCCCTTACACCTTTAGTTTCTCCAAGAACTTGACCGGGTTGTCCTATCGGACCTATTAGACCTGGAGGACCTGGCCAACCTGGGTATCCCTTCCCTCCAGGCTCACCTACAGGACCTTCTCCCTGAAGGAAAATAAGCATGTCAATACTTGTGAATTACAATGCATACTGTGGTTAAAGCTGTGGTCTCCTAATTAGAGGTGTTTTTGAGTGATCAGATATGCTAGACTCACAGAAGATCCTTGAAGACCTGGTTCACCATCTTTGCCATCAAATCCAGGCCTTCCTTGCTCTCCTGGGAAACCACTAGCACCTGGGTCCCCAGGGTCACCAGGTAGTCCTGTATTTCACAAGTGTATATATATAAGTATATCTACTCTCATGTGTATCTAAACATGTAACAGAAGATTATTACACCTTTCTGTGTAGCGGCTCTCAGCTCTCCTTGTCTGCCTTTGGGTCCAGGTAATCCTCTTGCACCAGAGAAACCCTGTAAAATGTAAAAATGTAAAAAAATGACAATGCAAATGCATTTTGCATTGGCTCATGCAACAATTTTCGTATCTCATGTGATCTTAAAGGGAGAGTTCACCCAAAAAATGAAAATTCTGTCATCATTTACTCACTCTCAAGTTGTTCCAAACCTGTATAAGTTTATTTCTTCTGTTAAACACAAAATAAGATATTTGGAAATATGTTGGTACCCAAACAATTGCCGGTAGCCATTGACTTCCATAGTCTTTTTTTCTATACTATGGAAGTCAACGTCTACCGTCATCAGTTTGGTTACCAACATACAGGTACCACCAAAAATCATACAGGTTTGGAACAACTTGAGGGTGAGTAAACGATGACAGAGTTTTCATTTTTGGGTGAACTATCTTTTAACAAGGCATGATATGAAGACATGGTGTATGTCTACTTACAGGTACACCATCCACGCCTCTGGGTCCTGGGTCTCCCTGATCACCATGCTGACCCCACTCTCCTGCCATGCCAATGTCCCCAGCATCACCAGGAGGACCCGCAGGACCTGGTGTGGATTTTACAGTGCATTCGCACAGACCATGGTCACCTGATCAAATAATAAAAATAATTACCAGTACAGCAGGATTTGCAAAGACTGACAAATGTCAACAACAAACACCTGCTGTGTTTCTAGAGAAGAGAGAAGCATTCTTCATTCTGCTCTAAAAACAGTTAAGTTTCCCACAATGTCATGCACAACATGACATGATCTTGGACATTCATGCATTCATGTCATGTCATGTCATGTCAGCAGCAAGGCTATCTTCATAGCATCTTGGCCATGCAAATCATCCCAGCAGTTTATTAACTTCAGCACTGATCTTACCCTTTGGTCCCTTTTTTCCTGCATTTCCTGGACGTCCACGTGGTCCTGGTGCTCCTTTGAAGAATTCTTCCACTGTATCAAGACACATAGTCTTTAATAAAGTCTTCAGTACGTCTTCATATTATTCAGTATTACCAAAGTCTCTTTTCAGAAAGGATGCTCTATATTGATAAAAAATGACAATAAAGAGTTTTGCATTGTTACACAATATTTCTATTTCAAATAAATGACTTTCTATATAAAAAATATTAAGCTGTACAACTCTTTTCAACACAGCTAATGGTAATAATACAAGAAATGTGTCTTGAGCAACAAATCAGCATAATATAATGATTTCTGAAGGATCATGTGACACTGAAGACTGGAGTAATGATGCTTATATATACGATGCTTTGTTAGCATGATATTTAGTCATGGCACCAGGTTTCGTTCTGGTTTAAAAATTCACCTACATGATCCCTTGGGTCCGGGAGGTCCTTGAAATCCAGGAAGCCCATCGGGGCCAGGTGGCCCAGGATGAGTGGCAGGATTACCAGGTTCTCCAGCATCACCTTTGGCTCCCTTTGGTCCACGTGGTCCCTCTGGACCCCACAAATCCACTGTGGATCAGAGAAACAATAATATCAGTGACAGAGTTTGGTTAAAGTAATGTCTAAGCCCATATGTGTTTGAAAATAGTGTTGAATAGTTCACTCAGAAATGATTTTATTATGATTTTATTTTGAATGCCAATCCCAAATGACGTTCTTTCTTCTGTAGATGAACAAAATAACTGTCAAGCTCCAAAAACGTCAGAAAAAGCATCATAAAAGAGGTCCATATGACTCATGTGCTAAAAATCTTCTAAAGTTTTACTCTCAAACCTGTCAGAAAGATGAGTTTGACGTCGATGTTGAATTGCCATTGGCCTTGTGTGACGTCACCTATTGTGATACAGCAAGTTTGACTACTCTTTGAATTAGTGTTTTCAAGATACTAGAATTTCTAACTCTGATATAATAATAACTTAAAGACATCAATATCCAATACCATTTTCAATACACTTTTGGAGTTATAACAGAGCGACAAATTGCAGCTGTTACTGGTGTATCGTTACTGCGGAAAATGGGTACTGAAGTCACTTCAAATATTCAGAATAAATATGTATTGAAAAATCTATATTTTTGACAACAAAAGTGTGAATCAAATTGAGAGTTTTGACAGAGGGCAACATTTTTCAGTGTATACTGTTTACCTGTTTAGAAACGAGGTATCAGGAGAGTATATAATTGGTTAGTACACCGCGGCAGCCCTCGTGTGAAGACCAAAGAGTGTAAAGACCAGCGACTCTACCTGCGCGACTCCACTAAGCAAGGACACAGACAAGGCACTTGAGTATTGCTTTTTCCCCCTTTTTTTACTTTTTGTACAGCTTGTTATCATCTGCTTGTTTTAGTCAATTGTACTCACTATGTGCTTTCAAATCTCTACTGTTACTACAAACACTCATAAATTACGCTGTGTACGTGGGAGGCAGCACAATCCTTACAATCTGCGTACTGTCCCCATGTCCTCTACTACTTTTCTCTCTATTCCAATTGGTCTCTGAAACTGCCAGTCTGCTGTAAACAAAGCAGACGTTGTTTCATCTATTGCTACTCATTCAAGTCTTAACCTCATGGCCCTAACTGAGACCTGGATCAAACCTGAGGACATTGCCACTCCTGCAGTCCTCTCCACTAATTTCACTTTTTCCCAAACCCCTCGCCTGATCAGGAGGGGTGGAGGTACTGGTCTGCTAATCTCAAATGAATGGAAATTTGATCCTTTACCATCTCTAACTGGTAACAGTTCTTTTGAATCACACGCAATTACTATTACCCACCCTGTTAAAATCCACTTTGTAGTTGTTTATCATCCCCCAGGTCAACTGGGTAACTTCTTCAACAACCATCAGTGGCCAATTCTCCACACCACAAACTGACAAATACATGATAACAAAAAATACACAATCTTTCTCCTACTTCTATCCACTCTCGGAGGCAGACGTTTCCAAACTTATTATTTCCAATCATTCTACTACCTGTTCGCTTGATCCAATCCCCACTCACCTCCTTCAGGCCACTTCTTCTTCAGTGATACCTGTGCTCACTCACATTATCAACACCTCTCTTCACACTGATGCATTTCCCCCAGCAGGCTCAGATAACCCCACTGCTTAAGAAACCCTCTTTAAATCCAGCACTTTTAGAAAACTATAGACCGGTATCCCTTCTTCCATTCATTACAAAGACACTTGAGCGAGCTGTGTTCAACCAACTCTCTATGTTTCTCACACAGAACAACATCCTGGACAACAACCAATCTGGCTTCAAAAGTGGCCACTCAACTGAGACTGCCCTGCTCTCGGTTACTGAAGCCCTGAGACTGGCAAGAGCAGCTTCCAAATCCTCAGTACTCATCTTGCTGGATCTCTCTGCTGCTTTTGGCACGGTTAACCACCAGATCCTCCTGTCTACCCTCATGAAGAAGGGCATTTCAGGAACCGCACTCCAGTGGTTCAAGTCTTACCTCTCATGTAGGTCCTTCAGGATGTCTTGGAGGGGTGAGGTTTCTTAGTCACAACTTCTTGCTACTGGGGCTCCTCAGGGCTCAGTGCTTGGAACACTTCTCTTCTCCATCTACATGTCATCATTAGGATCTGTCATTCAGAAACATGGCTCTTCCTATCACTGCTATGCTGATGACACCCAACTCTACGTCTCATTCCAACCAGATAATCCAACGGTAGCTGTACGCATTGCAGCCTGTCTGACAGACATTTCTGGCTGGACGAAGGACCATCACCTTCAACTCAACATTGCTAAGACAGAACTGCTCGTGGTCTCAGCAAACCCAGCACTTCATCACAACTTCTCTATACAGCTAGGTTTGTCAACCATAACTCTTTCCAGGGCAGCTAGGAACCTTGGAGTTGTGATTGATGATCAGTTAACCTTCACAGATCATTGCTACAATGGCCCGATCCTGCAGATCTGTCTTATACAACATTAGGAAGATTAGACCCTTCCTATCAGAGCAGGCCACACAACTCCTTGTTCAAGCTCTTGTTCTCTCCAGACCGGACTATTGTAATGCTCTCTTGGCGGGCCTTCTGGCATGTATTATTAAGCCTCTGCCACTGATCCAGAAGGCAGTAGCGAGATTGGTCTTCAATGAGCTGAAGAAAGCCCATGTCACACCTCTCTTTATCAGTTCAAACTGGCTTCCAAGAGCAACTCGCATCAAATTCAAGGTACTGATGTTTGCCTACAAGACAACCACTGGCTCTGCACCAATATAACTAAACTCGCTAGTTCAGACTTATGCGCCCTCCAGAAGTTTGCATTCTGCAAGTGAACAACGCCTCGTGGTGCCATTCCGAAGAACAAAATCACTCTCCTTGACCTTTTCTTGGACTGTTCCCAGCTGATGGAATGACCTGCCTATCTCAATTCGAGCAGCTGAGTCTTTAGCCATTTTCAAAAAAATGTTTTTTTCGTCAGCACTTGACCAATTAATACTAGCACTTACCTATTCTATTCTATTCTATTCTATTCTATCTGTTATTTCTAATTTAATAAAATAAAATAAAATAAAAAAACTATTTTATGTGCACTGTGCTAGACTAACTGAGACACTTGTATACTGTTGCCCTCTTGTTGGTCTGATTGCTTCTATTGTTCTCCTAAATTGCAAGTCACTTTGGATAAAAGCGTCTACTAAATGATTAAGAGTAAATGTTAATGTAAATTTTGGGTTATTTTTATCTCACAACGGGAATGATATCCAAGCCATTTCATTGAATGCAAAGCATGGCAAAGAGCAGCATTACTCAAAACTTCTCCTTGTGTCTCCTTGAAGACACCAACATGAGGGTGAATAAATAATAAAAGAATTTCCATTTTAGATTGAAAAATACCTGGTTGTTGTTCAGAGGGAGAGGGGCCTGGGGGACCCGGCATTCCTTTAGTACCCTTAGGACCATACTCTCCAATTGGGCCACGCTCTCCCGGAGGTCCTGGAGGACCCACTACATAAGCAAGAGAAACAGACAGAAGCAAAGAAAGAAAGATTTTGAGAAAGTATTGGGAAACTGGATTGTATGTTGAAAGTCAGATTAGGACTATTAAAACAGCAGATATTAAGTAAGGCATAATGTACATTCAGCCTGTTGTTATCGCAGAATAACCCCTGACAGGGTGATCAGGACCCCAACGCGAAGCGGAGGATGTACATTACCCCGCTTATTACACGGCTACTTGCCACAAAAGTAAATAATTAGATGCTAAATATTAATTTGAGTTGAAATTTTTTAATGCAAAGCTTCAGTGAAGACAGCAGTTGCGAGCAAGCGGCAAGTTCAAACTAGACGGATATTTAAGGGATACGGTGCAGTCACACCACTTATTATACAACATTTCACCACATAAATAATTATGGCTATAAAAGATTTAAGACATTGATTTAAGACGAAAATGTTTTAAAATTTTACCAGTTTGTTAGTTATCTTATAATCCATTACAGTGTGCAAAACAATCATCGCAAAATGGCACCAGCTGCTTTTGTATCAAACGAGAGAGCAAGTCCGCAATACCAGGATGACATAATTAAATAATTGTACACAATTTTGAATCGAGTTTTAATATTTTATTAGCTAAACAAACACAAATCTTCCACCATGAAAAAACTGTTCCTAGCAAGAGTATAGCACCGACTTCAGTTACCCGGATGAGCCTGTGTCATCAGCTTTTAACGGTTGTTGTCGAGGGATAACATACCTCGGAATGTTGTGACTGACCAATCAGAATCAAGTATTCCACAGAGGCGTGTAATAAACAGCTATAATCTTAAACGCATTATTTTTAGTACCTCCAGTATCTTCAAAAGGACCAATCAGCTCTCCAGGTTCTCCTCTATCTCCCTGTTGAATGATATGCATTTAGGTCATAAAATTTTGATGCAGATTGAATGGTAAGATATGACAAGAAATAGCACTAAACCAGAAATGGATTTATACCTTGTGACCATAATTTCCTGGGAAACCTGGTAGTCCAATGTCACCCTGTAGAAATGGAGAGAGATTTTAAGAAATCCACAAAAAATCCACAAAAGTCAATGCACTGCTGTGAAAATGATCAAAATGATGTACTCTAGGTCCTGGAAAGCCATTTAGTCCTGGGTTTCCCTGTAATTAATAAGAATTGGTTAAATATTTTAGACAAAAATGTTGAATATGTGTACATATCCAAAAAAAGTACAGATCAGAAATGTTTTATTTTTTTTAAGTCTTTGCATAGGGTTAATACAGAGATTTCAACTCCTAATCAATCATACCCATTGTCCTGGAAACCCTGACACACCAGTCTCTCCTTTGGTAGATAAATATCCCTGAAATAATAATAATAAAAAATTATCAAGATGCTGCCAATGTCCCTGTAGGTTCACTCGGTGGCGACCTTGCCAGCTATTTTTAAGTCACTCTTATCTACTTGAATGAGGAAAGACCATCTGCAAAACTCAGGATTACATTACAATAATATACTTTATATGACCAATAAAATCAGACAACAATTATGTGAAAAAGCATTTCCATCAATCACACTAAACATAATATCACACTCAATCAAAAAGGAAGTTGGCTTTTTTAAGGCAGGGTTTTCATTCCAAAAAAATCATTTTTGTGTTAAAAAAAGCTCAAATACCACTCACCAAATCTCCTGGTTCTCCTTTATAACCTTTCAAGCCTTTTTCACCCTGTTAAAACAAATGAAAGACATATGAAAGAAAAATAATAGTACATAGATCATTTGCTCCACTGAGATAAAATATTTGTAATATTTTCATGAACTAATTTTCTTCTTGCCTGCCATTCTGAAGGGATTGGACGGGTTTGTGAGTAAGGTCCTGGAAGGCCCAGCTCTCCATTCTCCCCCTGTGGTGAGGATATAAAATCCATATGGGTTAACAGTGCAGAGAATAGGCCATAATATTAGTCTGACATAAGACACTAAATATTTGTCTCACCATTTCTCCTTTGACTCCTTTTAACATTTTAGTAGTTTCACCCTGTACAGATACAACACATTAACATCAAATGGAAGATGTTTATTTACTAAAGTGATGTAAAGAGGACACACTAGAATATGCTGTCATAAAACATGAAAGTAAATCTTTCATAAAATTAACCAAATCATTGTGTTTTACTACCTTTTGTCCTTTAACACCTTTAATGCCAGTAGGACCCTAAAGAAAGATAAAACAGTAAGAAGAAGTGATGGTAGATTTGGAAAAAAAAAGCAAGCAGTACTTATATTATAACTAGAGTTGTCATGATTATAACTTGGGCTGTCTAACAATTAAAATTTTAAACTAATTAATTATATGATGTGCCGATTAATAAATCAAATTAATTGCTAATTAATTGCACATCAATTTAGTCTGAGAAATTACCCCCCAAAAGTTAATTTAAAGTCATTACTGTGTTAAATGAGAAAACAAAAAAAAAAACCTTGAATAGACATTACAAAAAGTAGCGTTAGAAACAAATATATCAAATGTATCATATGTCATAACATTGTTTTCATATGTTTCATTTGAATTAGCGTTTAGGTATAATTACACAGACTGTTCAGAGGTGTCATGAATGCATTTACACTGCAAGTAGAAATGCATAAATAATGCTATGACATTTGTTAAAATAGCTGATTCATTCAGAAAAAAGCAAGTGAGTGTCTTTATGAATGGATCCCTGATTCACTGGCTCACTTGATTTGTTCAAAAACATGGATTCATTCAGTAATGAAACACTGCTGAGTGCTGTTTGGAAAGGCACAACAGTTACGTTGCGACTTTTGTTTGCAAACTATTTTCATTGGCGAAATTGAGCAAAAGCAGATTGACATATTGTCTTTAAAATGTCACACAATATTAATTTCTTTTTTATTTAAATGTTGTATAAAATCAATGTCACTTTCAAATGTGCAGATATTCAGGAAAAAAACAGCACTCTTCTTTGTGTGATGTTGCTGAACTTTGAATGAATGAATGAATGAATGAAGCATATATCATATGATATAAATATAAATATAAATATAAGACAATTGCCCATATAAACATAATTGCCCTTGTATCTTGAATTATAGTGGCATATAACTGCATTCTAATAGGCTACATCACACAGTCAGCTGTCATCACTGCACATAATGTAAGAAGATGTACAAGTTTGGGCCGGGTCAGGGTGTGTTAAATGTGTTAATTTTTTCCATAATTAATCACACCAAGGGCTGGGTGATATGACCCAAAAAATTATCACGATATCAATAATCACGATAAATGTCAAATCTTCATTTCTTTCCAGTTTAAAGGCAGATTTCTCCTCCTGAGTGAAAGTTGTAGAAATCATATTTTTTCAAATCATGAAAAAGGTTTGTGCTCCCTGATTTTGATGGCACGGTGCAGATGTAAATGTTCATAAACAAACAAAAACAGTAACATCTGTACAAATTGTAACAACCTCATTTTTATAGGGTAAAACTGAAATATTCTGACAGTTCGAGTTAGGACTCTACTTTTATTAAAATTAACAATTGGTCATCTATAGTATCAATTTGTATGAAAACAGTAGCCTAAATAAATACATTTAGTATAAATACAAATGCACAAATGCTATAGCTTAATAACAACCATTACTCCTGTAATACATTTAATACATGTCTACATGAATAATATAATAAAATTCCATATGTATATCCCACATTTCTGCCACAATATACCATGGTGCAGTTAGCATTAATACAGTAAATCAATGGAAAACCTTCTAACAGGATTGTTCATGGCACAATATTTCTCATGTTTGTCAGCGCTGTTTCATCTGGCTTTAAACTAAAAATCACTGAGACATTTGTGTTCTTCGCTGAATTCAAGCACTTCTCGATGGATCTCACAGCGCTGGTCACGTGACTGAGATGAGTCAACTCGTCTCTTTGTGCTGCGCTGCCGTTTGAGCCAAGCTGATAATTGGTTTGTGTGGTGCCATTAACGCAGTTTCATTATACTTTTGGTGCATACACATTATATCAAACATTTATCGAACATGTGTTATCGTTTTATCAAGGGCAAAATATATTGTGATAATTATTGTTATCATTTTATCGCCCAGCCCTAATCACACCAAATTAACATTTTACATAGACAGCCCTAATTATAACAGTACTTTTATTATAACAGTAATTTTATTGTACGTGTGACTAACTCACCCAAGGACCTTGGAATCCTGGCAGTCCTCTGTACCCTGGGTTACCAGTTGGTCCCTGTAAGAGTGAAATTTAATGTTTTAGAAAACATTTTTTCTCCTTCACCTTTTCATCCCTGATGGGTCAGTTTCTGTTATCACAAGACAACTGATAAAAGTCAAACTTACAATAAATCCGGGAAAACCTGGTGGTCCTGGATCTCCCTATAATACGTCAGAGAATAATGATGCATTTTTATTTAATTATAAATAAACATTAAATAAATTAAATTAAATAAATTAAGATTACATAAAACAACATTTATGTAATCTTAATTTATAGTAAACATATACATAATAAAGGTTTAAGGTAAACTTCTGGGTCAACCAAAATATTGCCTCTGGTTTCTGGTATTGTATCCTCTGGTGAAACTTCTGGTTCCTCTTACCCTGAATCTTTCCATATAAACCCACATCTCCAAAGGGTCACCCTTCTCCCCCTTCATTCCTGGCCGACCCTACAGAATATTAAAGTTACAGACAGGCAAGTACACAGAGACAAAGTGATTGAAAGTGAGTGTGTGAGAAAATAAAAGCAGTATGGGTTAGATGGGCTATGTATGAATTATGCATAGATCCCGTGTAATGTCTCAATAATTTACTACGTGACACATAAATAAAATAAATTAACGCTCATACTGATATTCCAGGTTCGCCATTGAGTCCTGGAATGCCTGGCGTTCCTGATTCTCCCCGGGTTCCATTACAACCGTCAGCTCCTGGTTTTCCACGAGGCCCAGACGGCCCAGGATGGCCCTGATGAGAGATCAGAAACAAAGATTTGACCAGCATATTCTGTTTTACCTTCAGTGAGCCATATTGGGTGATTCCAAAACTAAGGAAAGGTATTTATGGTATTTGAACTATATTACTGGATGGAAGACTTGTTTATTCTCATTGAGTAGGTTTAATAAATGTAAATATTCATTGAACATTGGTGTCTTTTATCATATTTCTGTTGTTGCCATTTTGTAAAACTCTGCTGTATGTTGTGCCTAATGACAGCCTTAAACATAATACTGTGGATATAAACAAAATCATACTTACCGGAACACCATCTGCTCCATTAAACCCTGGAACACCTTCCATTCCCTAAAGAAAGCCGCAAACACATTAGCATTTCATCTCATCTGATGTAAAATTTTACTCTTTAACCCACTCTCAGAACTACTCTTCAGTTTGTTTAAAAGAGAATGATAAAGTACAATGAGGCTCAATATGGCTAAATGTATAAGAGTCATGTATAATGTCATAGAGACATTGTGTTTATTATTTCTTTTACTGAAATATTTAAACTTTTGCGGCTAGACCTTACAAGACCCTCAGACTGAATCTAATCAAATACAGCACGTTGTATAATCTAATCAAAACTAAGAATGTAAAGTGAAAATTACCATGTTATTCTCATAACACTATTTCTGTAAAATGTAATTCTGAAATATACATTGTATAATTATCACATAATTATTATTAATATTAATACTGATTAGCCTTAGAAAACCTATTATGTTTTTCTTTCAAACTTATTGGAGGCCATTTCTTTTGTGTGGATATATTCATTCATTCAATATTCATTCATTTTACCATGGTGAATAAACAGAGGGTAACAGCTACTTCACGACCAATTAGAAATTGCATTGCAACTGCCATTAGGAGGCGAAAATCGTCAGTCATACATGAATGCTGCAGATAATGAAAGGCTTAAACTCCATCTAAACCTATTGTTCTAAGTTCTTACATACACTGAACAAAATTATAAACGCAACACTTTTGTTTTTGCCCCCATTTGTCATGAGCTGAACTCAAAGATCTAAGACTTTGTCTATGTACACAAAAGGCCTATTTCTCTCAAATATTGTTCACAAATTTGTCTAAATCTATGTTAGTGAGCACTTCTCCTTTGCCGAGATAATCCATCCACCTCACACAAAAACAAAAGTGTTGCGTTTATAATTTTGTTCAGTGTAACTGCAGAAGTGGAGATCAGGACAGAGAGACTCACCACACTTCCTTTTGGACCCATAAGGCCTCCTCTGCCACGGTCTCCCTTCTCTCCTTTAGGGCCCTGGAGACCAGGGTCTCCTGGTCGCCCATTAGGGCCTGTGGGACCCTGGGGACCAAGAGGTCCAGGCAATCCCTGTAGTTCACATACAGAAATTTACAAATTAGTTTAAATGACATACCGATTTAAATAAGATAAAAGTAGGTGCATTTACAGTCAGCAATCATCAGATTTTAAAACATAAAATACACAAGTTATATCATAATATACATGCGTCAAACAGAGCTCCAACCAGCCCCAAAACACCTGCCTGGAAGTATCTAGTAATCCTGAAGACTTTGATTAGCTGGTTCAGATGTGTTTAATTCAAATTGGAGTTAAACTCTGCAAGACAGTGGCCCTCCAGGAACTGAATTTGACACCCCCTGTAGCATACAGTAATGTGGACACCCCATAACTGTAGGTTGACATTTACACTTATACACCACAAAGAAAAGCAGCTCACTGAGTGATCATAGATTGTCATTGATTTTTATCAAAAGCATTACCTATTTATTTAATTTTTTTGTGTATGTATGTATGCATGCATGCATTTTTTTATATTTATTTATTACGAATTAATTAAGTGTAACAAGTGAAACATAATATAACGTTACTGTACTATTAACTAAAACATTACCAGACATGTCACCTGCTCATTATTTTTTAGTAAGGATAAAGGTAAATTATTATAACAGTGAACTGCATTGTGAAGTGCACTGAAATATTAAACCTGCGATGCAATGTTAATAAACGGACATAAACTCTAACAGTTTATATCAATTCACTTAAAAACATTTATTATGTCAACCATTGACTGGTTTATGACATATACATATATATGTCATATATTTTCTATGTATGGCATGGCTAGCTACCATACTTCTCTTGATTTTCCTTCAGGATACATCATGCAACGTTTGCATTTGTTGTATGCATGCAACACCTGGGATAACCTACTACATGTGTTGCATAATGCAGTTGATTCACCTACTTTTTAATAGTATGCAGTATACAGTGTACACTGCACACTTCTGAGTAGGCACTAAACTAGTATAATTTCATTTAGAACATAATCCAGCCATTTTTGTCCATTTCAAAACATAACCACTACATGGCAAACTCTGTTAACAGTTTGTAAAGCTCTATAGTGCCATCCAGTGCTCTTACCACCGAATTGCATATATATTTTAACTGTATAAGTTGTGAAGTAAACCTGCTGAGTTTTTTTAGGTTGAAATATGTTGTTCCTTGACTTGATCTGAACTCATTCATTAGCCGAAACATACATCAGTCAAACATCTGCCCGATGCACACCTTAAATCTTCTAACCATTATACAAAAAAGTCCTTTGTACAAGCTGTACTTTAATAGTGATATTAGATGTGTGTTTGGATTCTGCACTCTTATCTAACAATCTTACATTTTGGGAGACACGTTGAAACAAAGTATGTTTCAGAAGAATGACGGAAATGTTTTCCGATTTCTGTTTCCACTGACTATTAATGGTGGGGAAACAGTGAGTGTTTTTTGAGTGACATTTAATTATGATTCATTATGTATAAGGTTTATACGCCAACTCTGAGAAACACGTGTAACGCAAGCCATTTATAACAGCGGAACTGAAGAGCTTTTAAAAAGTGTTGGGGACAAATCCATACTTGGCAAAACGTGGCTGGGACATGTCCCACCTGTTCATCCATAAATTACACCTATTCTGACAGATACAGAGTAGAGGTCCGAAAGCGATTTACTAAAAACAAAATAGGTGCCAGATTACAGCCAAGAACAAAACTTGTAGTTTTAGGTTTATATGAAGAGGGTCCTCATCAGTCAAACAGAGGTGAACCATGTGCGTGAGGTGTTTTGTGGCTCTGGAAGTCAAGTACTTTGACCTCTGACCTCACAGATAAGATTCTGACTACTGTTTAAGCTGAGCTAGTGTGAAACTGTTTACTGAATATTATAATACTGCCTGTCCTTCAAATAGTAAATGAAACCGTGCTGCATTATTCCACAGTAAAAAGGATTCTGTCTGTGTGTGCCTTACACTGTTGTACTGTATATAGTTGCAATTGGTCAAGAGGATACATTCATGACTTAGCTGAATATATAGTGTGAGAACTGAATTTGTATTTATGAAACAAATCTGTCTGACATTGTAACAGTAAGGTTGGTGTGGGGGCACTTTGTTAAAATGCAGTTGATATTTCCCATGGTAGAAAAAAAACAATAAGTGGTTCTAGAAACATATAAGACATCTCAGGAAATTAGACATAATATATTACCAAAATTCATAGTTTCTTTAAAACTCAAGGGAGCTTGTACTTATTTGAACAATGCCTAAAACTTGGTATTTCAGCACTTCCTGTGTCTGTTTGCCTCTTTAAGAAGAATCACTTTATGTATTCCCCAATTGTAAGTCGCTTTGGATAAAAGTGTCTGCAAAATGACTAAATGTAAATGTAAATGTATTACCATGGAAATGGGGCATGATGAATGTCTCAATTCCATGGAAAAAGAACGTAACTGATAAAACAACTAAAATAGATATTGTTGAATGTCTATTGAGCCTAACATTACAACAGTGGCATTACTGATTAATTTCTAGTTTTTTTTATTTTATTGCAAATTTAACATGCACTCTTAAAAATAAAGGTTCTTTATCGGCATCTATGGTTCCATTGAGACCATTTAACATCCATGGAACCTTTCAGTTGCACGACAGGTTCTCTATAATGGGAAAAAGCTCTTTAGAAAATGTTCTTCACATTAAGAAAGATTTTTTGGGGAAGCCAAAATGCTTCTTTTTCTTGATGATAGTGTTCACCAGCATGATTTGAGAATGATTTGAGAGCATACTGAACGTCTAACTGTCTGTATGGGTCACATGATGAATGTCACAAATTTGAATATTTCTCAAACAATACACTACAAGTCACTACAGAGTCATGGAGAAGGCCATAGTGATTTAAGCTGCTCTTTATTTAGCAGTTGTATTATCCAGCAAATCTCCCACATGTAACCTCGTCCCTTCTGCCAAATATATTATGTACATTCCCAAAATATAGCAAATAGATGGCCCATTAAATATGACTTGCCCTCTACTTAAAGTCTATAGTTTGTTTTGACATGTTGTAGAAGCATCTTAGTAATCACCAAAATTTCCTTAGCAGAATGCCTAGCAACAATCTAGCAAAGACCCAGAAAATCACGATCATTATTTTTGAGAGTAAATATAAACATCCTGTGTGGTGCCCTCCAGTGCATGTTTTCACCCCTATGTGTCCTTGACACACTCTGAGTGTGGATAAGTTATATGTTGGTAGTTTTTAGCAAAATAAAGCATTAACTTATCTGGGCTTAGTCTAGCTGCATGTCACAGTCATTGAAAATACAACAAACTTTAATAAAGATAATGTTATTCCATGGCCATTGCCTGGCTGTCTTAGAGATTTTCTTTCCCCCTTTTTTTCCACAAATGCAAAAATGATCACTCTTCTAAAAGATCAAATACATGAGATTTGTTATTTCCTGGGCCATCACAAGTGACAAGGCCAATTCCCTGCTGGCCTTTCCATGTCATGTCCACTGCTATGTGCCTTCCTGATTTCTTAACCCATATTTTCTGTTCTGCCCAACCTGCTGTGCCCTAGAGAACCAGCAGACTTATATAAATATAGCAATATAAAGAGAACAAGTGCTTTCACCACTGGTCTCTGTTGAACCACAGAGTGTAGTTATTCACTGGCCTGCATATTTGTGCCTTATGACCAATGGTCCCTTTAAGCACAGAACACACGCTGGGTTGAGAAAACCATTTGATTAAATTCTAGTAAATGCAAAATAATTGCAATGCTCGGGCAAACCGCTATAGAGTTGGTGTCACTATAGAGTTAGAACCGGTGAATGCGGTTTACAGGTTTCATAGAAAGAGAATGATGTGCACCAAATCAGTCGCTGTAGAAATCGAATACTTTAATGGTTGCGGACAAAATAGCTCAACACGAGAGCCAACGTGAACTTGATGATGTGAAATAAAACGTCATCATGTTTTAAGAGCGGCTTGATTAAGTGGTGGAAATAGCGGATGATGGACACAGAACGGTAACAAAACTCCAAGACATTTACAGTCACACACAGGTGTAGAAGTCTGCAAACTCTACTACTCTAAACTCTACTTAGATAACTACTGTATATAAGAATTCACGTTCACGTTTTTTTTATATTTAGCTTACAGATCTCAGTTTAAATGCTTCAGTTTGTATTGTATTGTATTGTATTGAATTGTATTGTATTGTTTTCTATTCTATCAGTTCATATGATATAATAGAATAGAATAGAATACAATATTCACATTCATGCTACAAAATATTTATATTTCAGATAAATAATGTTCTTTTGAACTTTCTATTCAAAGATTTAAAAAAAAATCAACATATTAGAATGATTTCTGAGCATGTGACTGAATACTGGAGTAATGATGCAGAAAATTCAGCTTTACCAACACAAGAATAAATTACATTTTGAAATTCAAATAGAAATAGAAAATTCAATATTCAAATTGAAAACAGTTATTTTAAATTGCACAATAATATTGTTTTTACTGTATTTTTGCTCAAATGTAGCCTTGGTGAGCATAAGCGACTTCAGGTTTCAAAAACATGAAAGGTCATACCAACCTCAAACATTTGAACGGTAGTCTGTGTCATGACTCAAGAGGGCTTGGCAGTAATGGAACTGGCAACACTCTTTATAACGTGCATTATGTGAAATGAGACAGTCATGATGATAGACAAGCATGAGCCCTGGCAGTTTGCATCACTTAAATCTGATTTGAATTCTTGGCACACTACACAGCAAATGCACATGAAAAGGTTTTTGGCTCAAGTCCTATCAATCATAGATTAGTCTGAATGCGTAGAAGCGTGTGCTTGTTTGGAGCCGTAACCTTCCATGCACCTGCATAAACACAGTCAGATTAAGCCCTTGTCTCTGATTAACTCCACCTCAACTGAAAGGTGGAGTTTTGGTCTCTCAGGGTCTCTGAAAGTTTTTTTCTTCTTCTTCATTTTGATCATCTGGCATTGCTTTTGCAGATGTGCATCTGCTTACAAAAGAGAAGATCAAACGTCCTTCAACCCCGCTGATTGCACTATGTCTCATATCTGTCCTGTCTCATCCTTCCAGTGCAGATGCTAATGAGGAGTGAATGTCACAACTCAGAACTGACAACAGACAAGAAATAATGGATGACGTGAACAGTTACTGTATTTAGTGAATAAATTATGTGAATGATGCCTTTAAAGCAGCGGTTCTCAATTCCAGTCCTCACGTACCCCCGCTCTGCATGTTTTGCATGTCTCTCTTTGTTAACACACCTGATTCAGATCATCATCTCGTTAGAAGTGAGCTCCGTGCATGAACTGTGTTCCGATTGACATGGTCCCTACACAGTGTCCATTGCTCCCTACTCCCTGAGCAGGGGAAATCCGTTGAAGTTTACTTCAATTCGGAATATTCATTTACAGATTTGCGCTGCGCCGCTGTCTGCAGCGTCTTCACACACATACGAAACTTACTAGAGAAGCGTGAAGTGGGACATAATATACCTCTGTAAATAAATACAATTTAAATTCACGTCTCGCACACTTAAATGCCCTTTGTATGGAACATATACGCTCCCTTCAAACTGGAATCATGGAGGAATATCCGGTAATGTCCACTTCGCAGGGCACTTACAGTCAAATATAACAAACGTATGAAGCAATAAGAGAAACATACAAAATGTGCAGAGCGGGGGTACGCGAGGACTGGAATTGAGAACCACTGCTTTAAAGGACAAGTTTGTCAGTTTTCGACCAGCCTTCACCCAAAAAAGAAAAGTAAATGATGGCAAAATCTTTATTTTGAGGTGAAAGCTGGTTGAAAGTGAGCAAACTTGTCCTTTAAAGGCATCATTCACCCAAAAATTAAGATTTTGCTGTCATTTACTCACCTAATGTAATTCTAAACTTCAATTCTTTAGCTCTTTTTTATATTTCCCCATGTTGTTTTTTGTTGTTGTTTTGATCTTCATGACCACAAAAGGTTTTTTTTTTTTTTTTTATAATTATACCTTATGAAACCATAAAAGAGCTTTGTGTGATGAACAAACTAAACTGAACTTGGTTTTGATGTCAAATCTGGCATGACACATCTTAAGGTACCATATTTGATTTTATAAATACATTTCAAAGAATCATTTTAAAGCTTAACTGCTCCAGTCACCGTTCACTTCAATTATATAAGACACACAGATTAATTTTTTTTTCTTTTTTTTTCACAGAAGAATGTGGGTAGGCAAGGGTCAGAAACTGGGCAAAAACGAGTCTAAAAACTATAATAAGGCAATTAGGGCAAAAGCAAGTCTAAAAGTCAAAATGAAGGAAGGGGAGAGTGCAGCTGAACGGCCTTTAATGCATTTAGAAAAATTCAAACAGACATTGCTTTAAGTGTACATTTGTGTGAGAAGGAAATGAGCGATTAGCCATTAGTTTAAGTCACAGACAGCTCCTGGGTGTGCCAGTTAAACTCTCCCAGGGTTCTCCAGTTCAGAGTGGAGCCATAAAACGTATAGGTCATTTCCTGTTTCTCTCACCCTCTGCTGCTGCCTCACACCATTGCTTCGTCTCTGCAATGTCCTGTCTTTTGTTTTGTCTCTCCTTTCATTTCACTGCAAGCCTCTCCAAGATAAATTAGTTTAAATGCTGTTTTTTAATCTGCTGACCCTGTTGGCCTTAATGAAATGCAATCCTTCTTGAACTTTCCATGTTCCCATCCTCCTATGCAAACCCCCCATCTTCACTGAGTGTGACAGTAACGCCACATTTAAAGTGTAAAGTGTCTCCTCACCTCCTCCATTACCTCATCACCCAAAAATCTGCAGGAAAAAAACAGGAGACACGGAAGAGTCGAGGTGGGATAGCAGTAAATTTAGCGGCAGTTGTTCATGTTAATGTTTGTGTCTGTAACTAAGCAAGATGTATAGCTGGATGATACTGGCTTATAGACAAAATATACAGTATGCTTGAATGCATAGTTGAATCCTTGAACCTTCAGCCATCAGAAACTGCATTTTCTTCAGGTCATTAACTGCACAAGGGCAGGATATTGGAGCGCTTATTCACTGTAAAAATGACTGTTGAAATTGGTGATCACATCTAAAATTTAGTGATAGAATAACTTTCTCAGATTTAACTTGTTGAGATGACTCAAACTTTTTTTGACTTTTTTTTTTTTTTACAATCTAAATAAATAAATACTTGAAAATGATTAAGGATTATTAAATATTGTTTTCAAATAAATTTAATTAAAAAAGAAAACACTTTTTTTTCTTATACCCCTGAAAAAATAACCTTTTTTCCAAAAAAAAAAAAAAATTATAATGCGTTATATTTTTCCTGAAAACAAGATTAGGGGACAAGAATAGGGGAATTACACTGGTAATATGTTGTTATATGCCAAACTTTTAATACAGCTCAAAGCTTATGTCTTTGATTGCTACAGCCTCTAATATGAATGATGCACTGTGCAGGTTAGTACAGCATTGTGGTACATGTAATCATGCAAGAGATAAAACAGCTGGACCTGGTGGTGTAGACCATGTAGCTGTCCCTCATAATGCCCTGGGCCTTTCTTCTGCTCTGCTGTTCATAGTATGAAATATGAATCTAGACATAGGCCAACTACAGCGAATTTAGAGCAGATGTTTACAATGGACTGAAAACATATGATGTTCTTTGTTGTGAGAGATGTGAAATAGCAGACAATGGACAAACACAGAATATGGTTTCTCTTTCTCTGTGTGCTACCATTAAAATGTTTGAGTCAGTAAGTTTGGGGTAAGTATTTAAACAAAATAAAATAATAATACTTTTATTCAGTAATGATGCATTGAATTGATCAACAGTGACAGTAAAGACATTTATAATGTTACAAAAAAAGAATATTTTTTTTAATTAATAAAAGAATCCTGAAACAAATGTGCCACAGTTTCAACACTGATTATTTTACTGTTTTCAACATTGATAATATTAAAAAATATTTCTTTTGCACAAAATCAGCATATTAGAATTATTTCTGAAGGATCAGGTGACACTGAAGAATGAAGTAATGGCTGCTGAAAATTCAGCTTTGCCATCATAGGAACAAACAATTGTAACTGTAATAATATTTCACAGTATCACTGTTTTTACTGTATTTTGATCTAATAAATGCAGCCTTTCAGGGGTGCACATGAACTCAAGGTCACATGTTTCTGAATCAGCTACAAACAGCAACTCTAATCTGAGTAGTTGACTCAGGAAACAGGAAGCACTCTGGAGAGTAAAGGCAGGAAGCCCAGACAAATGATTGAACATCAGGACACTCTGAACTACTAGTCCAATGCAGGAATGTAGGTTCACAAAGGGCGCAGAGCAAAAATGCCTTTGAAAGAAAATCTTTCACCATGTATTCCCCCTCATTTTCCAAATCTGTACTCTGCCACCCTCTGAACACAAAAGGATAATGTTTGAAGAAACTATGAAGAAAATTGCAAGAATCCTTCTTGGATTTTTCCACAAGTTCTCAACACACATTCCATCCCAAAAGAGGATGGGAATTTATCAGCAATCCATGATAACTGAGAGTTTCCTCACCCACTTGTATGACTGTGTAATATTATGTTCCAAGGCAGAAATCCAAGCAGTAGTGAGTAGATCCAACCCCAGCCCTGGATCATATTCGTCACAAGAACTCCCTGAGGCCTAAAACCTCAGTGGAGTTGTGCATGTTCCTTACACCCCATTACAACACACACAAACTTACAAAAGCACAACCCTGCTGTCATTGCTTTGACTCATAGACTTCTAGAAAAAAGCACATTACATTAATGCAGCCACCATGGAGACAAAAAAAAGCATCACACTTATTATATTAAACCAAAACATTTCTTTAGAATCACCCAAGACGGGCATGGAAGACTAACACGTTTTTGGTGTTTTTATACTAAGAACATCTGCAGCAGACAAGGGCAAGATGAGTCACTTTTCCTGATTACAATACAAGAGAATGTGAAGACGGCACTCCATGTGTCGATCCTTGCTCTCATGTTTTCACAAATTCTCCAATGTAGGACCAGAAGAAAATTAACTTAAATATTCTACCCATAATGAGATTACACGTGACATCATCATCATCATGTTCTGGATGTGAATCACTTGAGCAGGTGCGGAGGGTCTCAGGCTGGGTTGGGTGCTGTGTAATGTTCCCTCTAATATTTGTTTAGCTAACTACTTCTGAACTACTTCTACTGGAAAACCGAACCTTCAGACACCTGGCTGGAGCGGGATTTTGATGGCATGGTCTAAACCAATGACACGCCCATATTTGAGGTTTTAAGGATCAGACGATTTATTTTTAATTTCGTGTAATGATAAGATATTGTGACTTTTTTTTGCGATAAAGACTGCTGCACCTAGGTTCTGTTTTTTTCCTTCACTGCAACCACGCTGTGACAGTGATAAAGCGTTTTTATCACATTTTGTTTGATTGTTTTATTTTATACTACAAACTAATAACCAGCAACTAAAAACAAAGATATAAATATATAGGCTAAATGTAACTAAATGTAAGGTATTTCAAATATTAGTATTTAAAAGGATAGTTTACCCAAAATGTAAAATCTTTTAGTAATGTTCTCACCCTTCATTCCAAATGCGCATGACTTTCATCCAGTGCTTCACACTCCAGCCCAATAGGTGGTGGAAATTTTCACCTGTTACTTCTGGTGTTTTAGGGTGTTTTCACACTTGGGTCCTCTTAAAAAGAACCGAACCCAGACCCCTTTAAGTGGACCAAGAGGTGGACCAAGTGAAAAAGGACCCAGTTTTCTTTATGTTCACACTGTCCCTGTTCCTGAAAGAGGACTCGGATCCTTTTTTGGTCCACTTAAGCAGTAATGGTGTCTCAGACCTCTTTGTGTTCAGACTGTTGCTTTTTGGATCTAGTCCAGTTCAGAGTTTGATGGCTGACCTTATGGCCTCCAAAATTATACCCTATTCACTTACAATGTATGTGCCTCACTAACCAAGGGATTTGTTTGTAAAGATAATTGTTGTTTTTGTTATTGTGTTGTTAGTATTATTATTTTGTAAAACAATATTGCTACAGATAGCCTACCGTTGAATGAGCTTATACCTTTGAACATGGAATATTTCTCTACGTTTATCCTTTGCACAAAAATATAAGTTTTGTACACCTTTGTAAAAAAAAAAAAAAACATTTATTTTGAACTGTTTTCCATGTTTATGTAATCATGTTTATTTTATAGCACATTGAAGACATTGTGGAAACAAATAGGAAAAATAAAATAAATACAAGAAAATATATTAAACTGCTTTAAATTTTTCAGGTACAGTATATCCTTAAAAGCAGCATTCGAGTATGGAACAATCAAATGTAAAAAAATAAAACTGAATATTATTCATAGTATGAATAATATAAATTATACTGATTGTCATATCAGGCTGTTGTACTACTAACTACAGTAATGCACAGATCAGTATATTGATACACATGCGATTTCTTTCCCAGATGTTTACATTCGATTGAGACAAAGCCAACTGTGTTTATGTGAACTATGGGTGTTTTTGACAGTTTAAACATAATAGAACTGTTTTAAAAGAGAGTGTAAACCGCCGGGATGTGCGTGCTCGTAGAACCGTATATAGCACAGCCGTGTCTCTCTTGGAATCGGTTGAAATTTAAATAAACGAGTGTACGTTGTGAGCGAATAATTTGTAGAGATCTGACAGAAGAAGCAGCCATTATGAACAGCTGATTTGTACGGAGACATCCGATGACCAAACTACAACGGAATTCGCAAATGGAAAAATCAAGTGAGCCCGGGCTGATTTGCGTTCATAATGCACGTTTTTAGCGAACCGTACCTTTAGCCGAAAGTGAACCGTACTCAGACCACCTCCCGAGATGGTCTCGGTTCGGTTCGCTTCTGAGGGGTTCGCTTCTGAAGGGCCAAAAATCACGCAAACCGTGCTCAGACCCCTGAAAAGGACCAAGTGTGAAAACACCCTTAATGCCATTTGGCAAACCAGTGTAAAAGGATCTTTTATGACACCTACTGGACTGGAGTGTCAAGCGCCGCATGGCTCACAGGAAATCAATGGTGGCAGTCATGATTGTACTGTAAAATTGCTTAAAAATTGTAATACTACTTTTCACCAAAACTATAAGATTGTTAGTGAGCCACATTTACTTTTTTGCTGACACTCTTGGGTGTTTTATTAAGTATTAAAAAGAAGTCACAATGTTCTGCCATTCCACAGAAGAAAGCAAGTCATAGAGGTTCGACATTAGGGTGAGAACGTGATGAGAGAATGTTAATTTCTAAGTAAAATATTTGTTTATATTGGCCTTACATTGCTGTTATTTTTCTATCAAGGTCTCAATCTTGAGTAAGGCAGGATGCAGAGTCATGGGCATCAGAACCATAGTATGTGGGTGGGACAAGACCCATCCACTTTTTAAGACCAATGCTATTGGACCCACTCACTCACTCTAATTCAGCACATATGTCTATTCACTTTTCAGAGCACCATCAGGCAAATTCATTCACTTTAGGAATGCCCAAATAAATTAAACTCCATTCCGTGTTTTCGCTACAGCCTTGACTTCCACACTGCTGCTTCCTCAAATCCATTCCACTTGGCTTATTCAGAGTCCATATAAATTAAACTCCATTCCATATTTTCACTACTCATGCCTGCTGCACTCCCGCGACACAGCAAGGTAAACAATGCATCTTAGCATATCTGCTGCTCAGTTGGGTCTGGCCGTGTGCTCACATACTGTCACTAGACAAGCTGGTATTTAAGTGAATGTTCATCATTTTTTGTTCAAAACAACTAACTATACTTTTGTTGCCATGTTCATTTTTGTGAAACCTTGCCAGGTATGCGGTAACCGCTTTAGGCAATAAAAAAAAATGTTTAATTAAAAGGCACCAGAATACAGGAAACGGCATCTACTTCTAGGGAAGGACCCACCCAGATTTTTATTAATTATAATTTTTTTGCTTCCAACGCCCATGTGCAGAGTCAAGAAAACGATGGCCCTGTCCACACGAATGCGGTTATTTTTAAAACCACAGAATTTTCTACGTGGTTAGGCCATTCGTCAACACGCAAATGCAGCACCAGTTCACTGAAACCGAACGCCTGCCAGGGTGAAGATTTTCAAAAACTCCGGTTGCAGTGTTAAAGGGGTCATATGATGCTTTTTTAAAGATCATTATTTTGTGTATTTGGTGTAACAGAATATGTTGACATGCTTTAATGTTCAAAAAACACATTATTTTTCAAATACTGTACATTATTGTAGGTCCTCTATGCCCCGCCTCTCTCAAACGCTTCGTTTTCTACAAAGTCCCTCCTTCCGACAAGTGCAGTCTGCTCTGATTGGCCAGCTGACCCAGTGCATTGTGATTGGCCAAACACCGCAAGCACTCGTCAGAAATGTAACGCCCCTTACCATAATCGTGAGCGTCATCTTTCAAAATAAATGTAAAGACAGTAAATAATGTCATTAGTTTTACCATCAGTTCAAGCCCGAAAGGGGAACAGACACAGTAATGATGCAGCCTGCGCTGTTGTCTCCGCCTACTGGAAACTTTTTCAGGCTTCTGATTGGCCAACAAGGCTTCACGGTTGAGATTATATCGCCACCTGTTGGTTTGGCATGCTCTTGACAGTGCTTCATAGCATGCGTTTGCGTTTCATGTGGACGGAGATTTTTTTTTAAATGGAAGAACGTAAAACTCTGTTTATAAAAATACCCGTGTACGTGTGGACATGGTATATGATTCAGTACTTGCCTCAGGATATAATCAGCAATATTTACGCTGTTTAATTGTTATAGAGTAGGGTTGTCCCAGACTAAAGACTTTTATCATCGACTAGTAGTCATACATTTAAGTCATTAGTCGACTAATCACACATTTATTAATTTAATTATTTAAAGACTCATTATGGTTTAGTCCCCCACCCCCTAGTATATATTTAATATATAGCCTATTCCAGGCTCAAGTGCATACATAAAGTTAGCAGAAAAGCAAAGGCAAATGTAATGACTATGAATTTGTCAGAAAAACATTTCAAGGAGATATTTTAATTATTTGTTATAAACCAGTGTTTCCTGAGTCGGTGTTGGCTTCAAAGATGTTCAAAGTTTTGGTTTATTTTTGTGATGTGCTCCAGTTCATGGAGACAGAGACAGAAGAAAGCACTGAAGTCTGCACAGAAGCAGCGTCAGAAATGCATGGTTGGAGTGAACATGGGCAGTGTGAGGTCTAAACCTAACCGTTACTGAGTAGCTCTCACCAACCCTCACTGTTTTCCATCATTGGGAAGGCACAACAACTATGGATGTATTTACGTAAGAGTGAGACTGATGCCAGAAGACTTGACATTTACAAGATGAAAATCCTTGTGTGTCCATTACGCAATTACTGTATAATGACTTGGGACTGTTGTTTAAACTTCTATTCGTTTGTTTGACATCTCAGTTAAGTCTTGTGCCATTTGGATACTATGATATTCACACTGAGAGATATCTCATTAGGAATAGCGTCATTGGTGATGTGCAGATCCATACTAAGTAAACAGTGGGCAAGTCATGTAATGTGAAGCATGCTAGTGATGTCTTGAGAATGATGAGACATCTAACGGACTCAAAGAATCAGATACAATTCTTCGGTTAGATGTTTTGGCTGAGGGTAGAAAATATTTCAGCATGATGAAAGGGATACATTTCATGAAGATCTGAACTTGAGAGCGAACTCAAGCGTCTGTACCTACCCAGAGCTCTGCCCAGCACACTGTCTTTGGCTTTAAAAGGTAAATGTGAGCTTCATTCTCTCAACTTCCCCTAATGGGTGCCAGTAAACACACAGACACAAAGACAGACTGAACGAGAGAGAGACCGAGTTGGAGAAATGGAGTGTGAGGAAGTCCAGACCTCCATGTACAAAATGCCAACAACTGTACAAAATTATACACACATTTAGATCCAGATACAGTCACGCTGGGCTCTAGGGGTCCACTGAGTTTCAAAATAAAACCAATTAAAACTCGGTTCCCATGACTTTCTGAATTCACAATGCATTGAATGTTTCACATTTACATATTTTGCTGATGCTGTTTATGTGTCATTAAGAGGGCTAATATAGTTTTTTTTTTTAAACTAAACAGAAATTGAAAGCATCTACACTATTAATGGCTGCCGTGCAAAAAAAAACAAAACATAAATATCAATCTGGTCTGAGTGCTTAATCTCCATCGGGAGCACTCAGGAAAGTCCTCTAACAAAAAATGATGGGAAATAAGGCTAAAAAAGTGACTTTTCCCCTTTAAAACACAAACAAATAAACATTCTTAAGACCAGAATGTGCAGGTCAGTGTGCTTGGATGATGGGAAAATCCCCCTGGATCTGATTCCAATTGAGTCTCTTCTGAGCGTTAGGCCAAAGTTTACGGGTCAAAGGTAGTGTCATGAATGGTCACAGATTGAACTGAACTTTGTGCTTCTTGTTTTCATTCAACTTAGTCCACAGACTACAGCTCACAGGCACAGTTCTTTTATTAGAACATTTATCAGGTTTTGATTGATAAATTCTGTGATTTTATTTTATACAATAACTAAATACACAAATCTAACAAATATTTAGATATGATAATAATCAATGGTGGACGAAGTACACAAATCAAGTACTTGAGTAAAAGTATAGATACGTATAATAAAATATTACTCCAGTAAAAGTAAAAGTACTCAGTTTTCAATTTTACTCGAGTGAAAGTACAAAAGTACTTGATTTTTTATGTACTTAAGTAAAAAGTACTGATAGATGAATATTTATTTTGCAGTTTTATATAGGCTACTTTTATCATTTAATTTTATATTAGCATATTTTTTTTATAATCCTATTGCTCAAAATACCTGGGATTTTACCAAAATAACCAATAAGGAAATAATGAATATAATAAGGAAAATATCATTATATTTTCATAATGATTTTTTTCTTCTCAAACCTTGTCTGTGGTATAAAACCACCCCTGGCCAAATGCCCCCCCGAGGGCATCACTTCCCACTTTGATAATTACTGTAGTTACCATGTTCTCGAAGTAAAACTACTCCGTTACTGTCCACCACTGATAATAATGGTATTTAAAGATTAGTGATGGGTGCTTTTGAAGAACTGCTTCGAAAGCTTTGCAAATCATTTGTTGTACATACACAGCATGTATCAAACACTTGTGATCAAACCAAAGTCTTATGATTTCAGTAAACAAGGTTTTGTTACATCATAACTTTTACAAAATGCTTCGAAATTTCAATGGTTCGCCAGTGGGTCTCTGTGAACCTATGAATCACTTCGATCGCCCCCCACCCCGCCTATTACTTCTAAATTATGATGTTTTTCTAGGAAAAAATCTTGATAACATTATTAGTGGACCTCAGAGAACAGTACAAAAAAAAAAAAGGCAGTTCATAACCCCTTTAAAAAAAATGTCCTGGCTCTTCCAAGCTTTTATGTATTTTATTTTGCTTCAAAGTCTCGACCACCATTCACTGCCATTATATAGCTTGGAAGAGCCAGGACATTTTTAAATATAACTCTGATTATACTCGTCTGAAAGAAGAAAGTCATATACACCTAGAATGGATTGAGCGTGAGTAAATCATGGGGTAGTTTGCATTTTTGGGTGAACTATACCTTTAAATGATGGGTAATGCAGAAACAATTGAGCAGGGTACTCCATGATTATTGGCCAACTAAGAAGGACATTGGTGCAGTTGATTGATAGGACAGGGATATGCATAACTTTTTTGTTTTATTTTACAATGTTTACGTAAATATTTCATACTGTCAAATACTTGAAACTTGAAACTTCAGTCATTGTTTACTGATATTTTATCTTTTTTCAAACAAAGCAGTGTGTTCAATAGCACATTTTATCTGAATATTTTAATATGTTATCATAATCACAAAGACCTAGCTGAATGACATGAACACAGGTGTATCTGGAGCAGTAAACCTCTCCATACACCCCTAAATTGTAAACATATTCTGGAATTCACTATCTGGATATGTGGATTTGACTGTTCAATTAAGAGCCGGTGCAAGACTTCCATACATGGTGTTCTGACAAAGAGATAATGCATTAATGCATTCTATGCTAAACACTACAGTTGCTTCATGTCACTAAATGTTTCATGTTCCTCTGGAGGTATATTTGGAGACCATGTCTCAGTTGGAGGTTGTAGTTCATTTAACCTCCCACTGGAGCTGATTTTATTTAGTCTATGACTAATCTTCACAGTGAAATATCCCCGGTCCTTGGGAAAAGCGATAGTCCAAATACACATGAGGCTCTGGGGCTGCTTCACACAGATGCAGCACATATACCCCCGGTCCCTTCTTTAATAGGCACTCTCTATTCCCCCCCCAGTATTTACACAGTGTTGCTGACTGGGCTAAAGGACTAGAGCGGTTGCCATGATTCATTCTGTTGGTTTAGTAACAGATATCTCCCTTCTAAATCTAAATAGGATGGTGGAGAGATAGATAGAGAGAGAGAGGCACTAAGTGGGTGTCTGATAATGTCAAAATTTTAAGTATCATCCTTGTGTAAAACCATGTATAAGCAAAACATTTACAGTGGGCCAAAAAGTATTTGTACAATTTTAATGGTATGAATGCCATTGCATTAGAAAACGAGTACGTTATTTAACATTGCATATATGTAATTAGCCCATAGAGAAGGCCTTCAGATGAAAAATGTAAAAACAATCATTTTGACCTATATACTTTATACCCAGTAGGTAAGATTTTTAAATTGTTTTTGAAAGATGTCTCTTATTCTCACAAAAGCTGTATTTATTTGATTAAAAATACAGTAAAAACAGTAATATTGTGAAATATCAATATTTAAATATTGTGGAATCTGTGATACTTTTTTTTTTCAGAATTCTTTGTTGAATATAAAGTCAAAAAGAACAGCATTTATTTAAAATATAAATCTTTCAAATGTTAATGTCCTATGTAATGTAAATGTCTTTATTGTCACTGTTGACAAATTTCATATGTATACAATACAATTATGAAATATTTAATTTAATATATTTAAGGTTAAAACACAAAGACTAATTGAGTTAAGTGGCCCAGTGATCCACTCTGTTTCTCTTGGACCTGGTCCTTATAACAACATTCAGAAGGGACAGAGCCTGTGGCAGGCAGTGGGTGAACTGACCTTAAGTAAAAAACAGCAGCATCAACACACAAACCGACATCTGTAGACTGCATTTAGGGAACCATTTGTCAACAGTATTATTCAAAATGTCTCAATGACACTTTCCAGCCATAACAAATCATTTGACATTCTCCTGATAACTGGCTTGGGCTCAGAGGATGCATTCTGCACAGATCAGCTACACTGGGATCCCGTGTTTATTATACTTTTAATGTGTTTAGATTTGGCTGTAATTGGTCCAGACACATCATCTTTTGGTCTCTGGGCCACGTGTTGCTGCACGTGCCTCACACTGCACCAAGTATTTCAATCCAGAGCTAAAGAAAGAGGACTTGAAATATATTACAGTAAACAATGCAATGTGTAAAGACTGAGACTGTGGCTGAAATATTTTCCTCCCATCGGTTTTGGTTAATTTTTTTCCCCAGATGACATTTGTTTACATGTTTTTTTCCCCATTAGCATGTCTACATGAGTGCATGAGACGTTGTCTGCGTTTCATGTGTGTTGGGAGGTCTGCTTGGGCCCCCCACTTTTTGAGGAGGTGCTTGTAGCCAGAGGCACCTGCCGTTACCTCAAGATTCAGGAATGAGCCCTCCGAGGCTCAGCACATGAGTGCAGACAGGATCCAGCTGTGATGTAAGTGAGAATGAGGCTGGGGACCTGTGCTATAGGAAGAACTAAACCACTTCAACCAGATAATCAATAACATTACGAACCCTTTACTTTTCACATCCTAACAGACATGCCCATGGGATTCAGAGCCCTGGTTTATAAAAGCAAACACCTCTTGAACTGGAAATATCAAGTTTCCTTTGAGGAAACCATGAAATGTTTGTCACTTTGGGTAACATGTTGTTTTCATCTTTAGACTGATGGAGTGATGATAGCTACAGTACCACGCATGTTTACTGTGTTTGGGTGGCAAACATTTTAATTTGTGTTACTTTTTTTCTACAATGGTAATTTTAAGTAAAATATAAGTTGCTTAAAGGAATATTCAGAGTTTAATACAAGTTAGGCTAATTCAACAGCATTTGTGACATAATTTTGATGACCAAAAACATATATTTTAACTCATCTCTCGCAACAAATGCTGTTGATTGAGCTCAAAGAGGTAGCTCACCAAAACATGAACAAACTTCAATGATTCTGCAAGCATTCTGAAGCGTGTTTGAGCTTCTGTTTACCATATTTGATGTGGTCTATGCATGTGCATTAATCAGTGTTTATATGTGAATAAAAGCCTAAGCCTGTTCATCATATAAAGTGATTGTATCTCTTCAGAAGTCGCGGACCACTCGATTCATTTGGATTACTTTTACCATGTCTTTAAGAACATTTCAATGGATGGACAAAAACGATGAGAGAATATTTAAAATATCTTCATTTGTGATTCTAAGATGAACAAAAGTATTATGGGTTTGGAACAACATGAAGGTTAGTAAATGATGAGATAATTCTAATTTTTGGGTGAAATACAGAGTTCTGGCATGAAACTCTAGATGGCATCATTATCACATGGCACAGCTGATTGGTTCTCTTCTGTATCGGTAGCCAATGAGCTCACTGCTCAACATTAAAATATATGACTAGTGCTTGCCGTAGCAGTTACAGCTTGCTGCAGAACAGCGAAATCAACATCTAAGATAAGTGAATGCTCTTCTAATCCATATCGCTGTGTATTGTGTGGTCTGCCTAATCAAGTTTAAACTAAGTGTCATGTTAGCAGTTTGCATTGTATGCAGGAGCGAATATTAAGCATATTAGCAGCAGCATTTAGCATCTGTGTTACGTAACACAAAGGTCTATGTTTTCATTGTGATGAGTGTGTGGTTGTTTTTAGCTGCACACAGCGTCAGAAGCATGCGCTTATCGCAGTCATATCAATGACAGTGTTGCGGGAGACACTGAAGATCACGATCTACGGCTGTAACAGTTAGTTCAGAGTGAAATGCATTATGGGTAGTGTAGTTCGGAGAAACGTGCTCGTGCGACATGTGCTCTCGCTGTGCTGTGTAATTCAGAAACGGAGAAAGAACATTTATATTCTGCTTTTATTTCAGTTCATTCAGGTCAGTCCACCCAGGGGTTTTGTGCACTGTAACTTTGACAACTTTTATCTGCACGAGAGAGTAAAATGGCATGCATCGGCTAACTTTGTCCGTCTCATCATTGCACGAACATGAATTAACAAGCTGTTACACTGCCGCTGGGACTGATGAAGTGGAAAAAGTAACAGCAGTTATCAAATTACTAAATTATGATATTTGCTCAGGTGGGTGCTGGGGTCTTATCTATCGGATTGCAACGTATATCCATTTTGTTAATTAAACATTACACAGAGTGCACGTCTAATTAGAGTTAAGCCAGTCAGTGTGGTAGCCCAGGCTCACATAGTCATAGCCCACTATTGTTAAGCCGGTCGGCGTGGTAGCCCAGGCACACATAGATAGTAATACATGCGTGTATTGGCAGTAGCAAGTCTCAGTACTTGCTCTGCCGCAGCAGCGTAGCAGATCTATTCCACCAAGACGAAATACATTAACATTATCATTTACATTACCATGCCAATCCCTCCCGAGAGTTGTCATGACAGAACTATACCCTGCAAACAAGCCTGCACTGGCCCTTTTGCGGGCCCACTTAGGGCTAGCCTTAGGGCCCCCAGTGGGCTGCCAGCGCAGGGCCCCTGAGAATTTGCTCATTGGCAAAACATTGGCCCCTTAGCGCTGGCCCTGCATGGGCAGCCCTCACTTAGCCCCCAGGAAGCCCTCACTATGCCCACACAGGGCCCACACTATTAATCTACAACAATACATCTGTTTCACTTTAAATACTTTCCATCTACTATAACTTAAGTCTTTGGGAAAAACAGTTATTATATATCTGAAATGGATGCAGTCACCACATAACTAATGTCTGTATTGTGTATTGTTAACAGTAATCAAAGGGATTTCAAATAAATTTATTAAATACAAAATAGAAAACATTCAGTTCTCAGTTCAGCAGCTACATATAAACAAAAATGTAAATACACAAAAGTAAAAAAAAAACAAAAAACAAAGCAATGTAAAACTGTAGGATTTCGTCATGTGAAAGTTGATGTGTGCGAAAGTCTTATCTGTAGT
>NW_015536578.1:438385-441186 GCF_001515605.1 Sinocyclocheilus anshuiensis
TGCATATATATATATATATATATATATATATATATATATAAATAATCACAAATAAATCTCTTTAATAGCAAAATAGTTTCTGCATCCCCTTTGCGAAAAATAACCATGGTTAATTTCCGTAAGGGTCAGAGATAGCTTCTAAGATATTTTTTTCTTATAAAAAGGCTTCAGAATGTATCCTCTAATGTTTCTGAAGAAATCCGAAGAAGAGTATCAAAAACTGTGCCAAATTTGTAAAGATACCAACTTTGAAAATCAAACATCAGAAATTTCAGGCACAAACACTCATTCAAATCTTTTTAAAGCTCTACACGTTTACTGTACTTCAACAATTGTATCAGTTGTGACTGTTTTTATGTCTAATTATTATTAAATAATATTATTTATTTATTTAGAGTACACACTTATTAGCCAAATTCTGATGTTAGATGCAGTTATGACATAAAGTGCTCTTTGTATGGCACATGTGAGTGGTTGATAACGAAATTGCTGGCGAAAAGCATCTCACATCACTGTATATGAGATTCCATTAGTTACAGTATATTCTGTTTGTGCAGAAAGGTATCCATGTAGGTAAAAGACAGCAAGTTAGCTAACTCAGTTTTGAGACACAGCCATTATAATTAGTCAAACAGTGAGTAGCCTATCTTCAGGTATTTGGTCACCATTCCAACTGTTTTAACGTTTGGTCTTGAATGTAATAAATAAAGTTTAGCTTAAAAATCCCCCTCAAAATCCACATGGGGTAGCATGTCCAATCTGTCTTTGTCATGAAAGATTTATATTTTAATAGACTCATCTAATGAGAATTATCAGCAGGGAATTCCACACTGCATATGTAAATACATGGGAACAATTTAGCATGTGTGGCTAATGTCTGCTGGGTTTTAGGGAGCGATTTCAGTCGCCAAATAACATGAGCCCATCTGCCTGGTGCTAAAGTTCTGTTCCACCATTCTTTGTGTGAATAGCAACTTTCTAGAAGCATCTCCATTAGTCCTTATTGGGTTCCTTGATAAAGTCTTTTTAATGCAGTTTAGAGTTCAGGAGGCTCCACGGGCCTGTTTCTGCATCCTTGGCAAATGGGACAACATTAACATTCTAATGTGTTTGTGTTTAGTTGAGTGATTTTATCACAAGTCCTGTCAAAAAAAAAGTGCTTTGGTGCTTTTGCAAACAAACACAAACTTTCTTAAGGGAACGCAATGCTTTTTGCGACAGAATGCAAATTTTTTGCAACTGAATACAAAGTTTCTCTGGGGAATGCAATGCTTTTGTGAGAGAATGTGTTTTACGAGAGAATGCAAGGTTTCTTGGAACACAATACTTCTGCGAGAGAATGCAAATGTTTGCGAGCAAACACAAAAGCACTGAAATATAATTTTTACTCCCATCTCATATTTTTCTATCTCAGTGTCCCCCTAGGGGCTCCGTAGAAAATGTCTTTGCATAAACAGAAGAATCACATTCAACCAAATGAATGCAACAGCGATAATCAGACTGTAGTTTAGCAATACAAACAAATTAACATTTTAAATGCTACGTGAGTTTATTGCTCACATCCATTGTACATGATATTGGATATTTATAAAACAGGAACAAGCCTTTCGATGTCACACCCCTCTTCCTGTTTCAGTAGGAAATACGTCAACACTTGGGACTTGAATTTATCTGTCAGGAACTGTGTTTTTGACTATTAATGGACATTATTAAATAGTCCACACAGTTTAAATGATATCAGCAAAAAAGCAAAGAGGTTTCAGATGTTAAGTGCTTTTAAAGACCATTTTAAAAACATTTATTACAGTGACATTGTAACGCATTAGTTTAGGAACCAATTCTCACTATTAACTGGTTGCTCATTAGCATGCATATTACTAGCATATTGTTTATTAGTACTTATAAAGCACATATTGCTGACTTATTCTGCATTACCATAATCTAGATCCCTTAACCCGACCCAATACCTAAACTTAACAACTACCTCACTAACTGTTAATAAGCAGCAAAGCAGTTTATTAAGCCAAAAGTCATAGTTAATACTTATTAATACTGAGAATTGGTCTACAAAATAAAGTATGATCAGTGACTTTTTTTCAGAAAAAAAAAATTTCCAAACACTCATACTGGCCTCCACCCATCACTTTACATTGATAATAAAACAGGTAGTACCACCCTAAACTCATGTCACTGGTCAAGACAGAAGTTGACATATTGAACTGCTCAGACAAACAGTGCTATTTTGAACAGTGTTATAATTGAGACCAGCTCATTCAGGTCCAAGTTCAGGTCAAGACCTGTGTAGGTTGATTTTGTGTCAAAAGCTTGAGGGTCAAGTCAAGACTGAGTCCAAATGCTCCCGCATCCATGACAAGATGAAGACAAGTTGTTTTTCCATTACAAATTTTTGCAAAACTGTTTCCATTGGACGTCCTTGCAAACAAGCCTGCACTGGCCCTTTACGGGCCCACTTAGGGCTGGCCTAAGGGCCCCCAGTTGGGCTGCCAGCGCAGGGCCCCTGAGAATTTGCTCATTGGCAAAACGTTGGCCCCTTAGCGCTGGCCCTGCACAGGCAGCCCTCACTTAGCTCCCAGGAAGCCCTCGCTGTGCCCACACAAGGCCCGCACTATTAATCTACAACAATACATCTGTTTCACTTTAAATACTTTCCAGCTACTATAACGTAAGTCTTTGGGGAAAAAACAGTTATTATACATCTGAAATGGATGCAGTCACCACAACTAATGTCTGTATTGTCAAAAATGTACAGTAGTCAAAGGGATTTCAAATCAATTTATTAA
>NW_015536578.1:441369-442109 GCF_001515605.1 Sinocyclocheilus anshuiensis
TGACACAATCTGTATTGTTAAAAGCGCTATATAAATAAAGGTGACTTGACTTGACTTGACTTGACTTGACTATGGTCCCACGTCGAAAAGAACTTTAAATCCATATTCAAACTGGACCATGATGTGGTAACCTCACCAATAAAGAGTCCTTCTAAAATGCATACAAATACACGGACTTAAACTCTTAGCATCAATCCAATCAATCCAAATACATACATGTAACATCTCTGCAAAAAACATCAGCAATGTACACTTAAAAAAACAACAACAACAACAACATAGACTTTAGACTGTTTTTGTTCTTGGAGCAACAGTGCACTTGTAATGGCCATTATTTTTTAAAAGAAATCACAACTTGTGTAATATTATTACAATTAAACTAACTGTATTCTGTTGTAATTTCAATTTAATCTAAAACGACATGTACTTCTGTACTTAATTTTCAGCTACCATTACTCCAGTTCAGTGTCTTCAGTGATCCTTCAGAAATCATTCTAATATGCTGATTTGCATGCGTTTAAAAAATCTATCTCAAAAAGACCAAATCCATGTCAAAATATTACTATACCAAAATGGCAATTTGACTCTCCTTAAATCAGAGGGATCCTTTGCAAGTTCTGTCTGAGTTGGCATGGGTTTCCTCTAGGTGCTTCAGTTTCCCCACAGTACAAAGACATGCAGAACAGTTGAATTAGAGAGCCTAAATTGTGTGTGTGTGTGTGTGTGTGTGTGTGTGTGTC
>NW_015536578.1:443509-457662 GCF_001515605.1 Sinocyclocheilus anshuiensis
ACCCCTGATCTATAACAATACATCTGTTTCACTTTAAATACTTTCCAGCTACTATAACTTAAGTCTTTGGGAAAAACAGTTATTATATATCTGAAATGGATGCAGTCACCACATAACTAATGTCTGTATTGTTAAAAATGTACAGTAATCAAAGGGATTTCAAATAAATTTATTAAATACAAAATAGAAAACATTCAGTTCAGATTAATACAGCTACATATAAACAAAAATGTAAATACACAAAAGTAAAAAAAAAACAAAAAACAAAGCAATGTAAAACTGTAGGATTTCGTCATGTGAAAGTTGATGTGTGCGAAAGTCTTATCTGTAGTACATCAATGTCCAAACACTGTCTGTAGCTGATGTTGACTGATAGCAAATGAATAATCCAACCTCTTGTAATGAAAACAGGCCACATCTCTCAAACACCAGATTCTTCCTAACCAGGAACAGTCAAAAATAGTCCAGACTATGGTCTCACGTCAAAAAGAACTTTAAATCCGCCACAGCTCTCAAACTCTAGACTCTTCCTAACCAGGAACAGTAAAACAAACTCCAGACTATGGTCCCACATCGAAAAGAACTTTAAATCCATATTCATACCGGACCATGATGTGGTAACCTCACCAATAAAGAGTCCTTCTAAAATGCATACAAATACACTTTCTTAAACTCTTAGCATCAATCCAAACATAGGCCATACATACATGTAACATCTCTGCAAAAAACATCAGCAATGTACACTTAAAAAAACAACAACAACAACTCCTTACTTTAGACTGGGCTTGAAATGACACATTTCCCAACCAGGACACAGCATAATGTGCTCAGCAGGTGAGCCATGCTGGCTACTGCTGCTTGATATTGCTAACTCCCTCTACCCACATGGCTTTACTTAAGGAAACCTAAAACACCCTAGCACCCCTAGTGGTAAGGAAGAAAATTAAAAGTCTTATTAAAGGGGTCATATGATGCGATTTCAAGTTTTCCTTTCTCTTTGGAGTGTTATGCGAGAGAGAGCGAGAGAGAGAGAGCAAGAGAGCGAGAGAGAGAGAGCGCGAGAGAGAGAGAGAGAGAGAGAGAGAGAGACAGGGACACAACACAGAATGAGTGAGTCATTGAGATTCAACCGATTCATTCAAATGGCTGATTCATTCAGGAACAACGCATTTGACTGTGTTAATGAGTGAATCACTTAATAATTTTTATCAACCGATTTGTTCAAAAAGCTGATTCATTCAATAAGTAAACACCGTCCATTGCTCAGAGAAGCAAAACAGTGCTGTGATCTTTGTTTGGAACTATTTTCGTTAGTTTTAATAGACTAATAAATCACGTACGCGCAGTAGAAAAACGGTACTCTTTGTGTGATATAGATTAAGTGAACTATATTAAATTAAAGAAGCATTTTTGCCGTCTACAATTTAGAATGGCTGGAATTTTGAGTTTTAAAGCAGCACTATGTAACTTTTGGCGCTCTAGCGGTTAATAAACAGAACTGCACACATCCCGCGGAAGAACATTCCAACCGGTATTATCGCAGAAGATATAGCCTACTGTATATCGCACACGCCAGACTCAACTTGAGTGGAAAATGAATCATCCGCGGTTGTGCGCGCACTTGTTTGCACGTGAGCAAAGGTGTTTTTAGGAGTCTAACTTGCAAACGCCAGACCACTGATTCATCAAACCTGCTTTACTGCAGTCCGTGTTCTTCTGACTTCTGACTATTTTGTAGTAAGTAACGAATATGCTTCGGGGAAATGTATCGGAGTAAAAGTATACATTTTAATTAGGAAATGTAGTGGAGTAAAAGTAAAAGTTGGCTGAAATATAAAAACGCAAGTAAAGTACAGATACTCCCAAAAAATACTTAAGTACTGTAACGAAGTATTATTACTTCGTTACATTACACCACTGATTAGTGGCATTAGAACAGAAATGCATGATTGTTCATTACTTGGACAAACAGGTAGTCCCACCCCCAAAGTTATACCAATAGAAAAAACTCTATAGACTCCTATAAGCCGCATTAATACAGACATGTGTTGATTATTTTCATTCAGTAGCTTATCATGCTTTATGACCTGTCACCCACTCCACTCCCAGCTGTGCTAAAACACTGCTCACCAGCAGACCAACTGGCCAACCAGGGCAGAGCTCCAAACGTGGGTGGACTGAAGGCCTGCAGCTTGATTCAGTTGACTAAAGGAAAGTTTTACACACAATACAATACACACACAATAGTCAATAGAGGGAAAGGATCCATTGCTGATTATCCTGTCATTTTACTCCATCCACTCCATCATTTGTAGCTTTCAGAAGATGCCAGTATCATCAGCAAGATGTCATGAAAAAAATGTGAACTGAGCGTTACCAGCTCGCAGCCATCGTTGAGGGGATCAGGGGGATTTGATAGGGAACATATGGACAGTGTTGCTGAACTACCAGCTGCTGTACTCTTTTAAAAAAAAATCTTTTACATGGATTTTCTTAATCCTTTTTAAGGCCTATTCACACTAAATACAAATTTTCAGCACAGATCCTCTATATACTCCTTCATGCTGTAAGATTCTCTATAAACTCTTTTGGCAGCAAGTCCATTTTGTAATTGGTGAATTGGCAAACACTTCATTCAGGCATTTAAACTTTTTTCCCCAATTAATTTTGTACTGAATTCAACAGGTTTTTAATATCTGACTATGCATTTTATATTACTACAGAGAGAGAATTTGATTGAGGTCGCTAAGAGTTTTTGATGTTTTTGTTTCTAATGCTCACCGAGGTTACATTTATTTGATTTGATAAAAATCAATCATTTATATTGATTTTGAATTTCTTAGAAATGCTAGTGGTGTCCATTCCATGGTGCGTTTATCATTATGACATTTAATATGACATATGTAAGTGGACATGGAAGCAGAACATGTGTGCGTCAGAGCATGTGTGAGATTCATGGGTGGAAAGGTCTGAGTAGAGAGAGAGAGAGATAACATGATCTGATTCTATTCACTATGAAGTCATGAGAGACTGATCTGCTTCTTCCTGTCCAGAAATAGATTAATGTAAACTCCCGAAATGAGAGAGAGAAAAGGAGTGACTGCTATAACGGGGGAATAATCCCTCACCCTTGTCCAAATGTCATTGTTTGCTGAAGAATTAAGATTTCCCTTCACTGGAAGTAAGGTCAGGGGTGTCAAACATACACCCCACGGGCCAAATATGGCCCACAAAAGTGTCCAATCTGACCCATGGGATGATTTGAACAATAATCTGAAATAATGAATAAAACATTATTTAAAAAATGAAAGTGCATTCGCTATACAATATTTTATTTTTTAATTTAATGCGGAACAAATTGCTAATTTATTTGTGTTGATCTTAAGCCTCGGGACACCTATCACATGCACGTTATAAAGCGGCATCAGAATATCGAGCAGCATGTAAGTGATGATGATGCTCTGCAACTGATGCTTGTGTGGCAAGTTACTTGTGATTTTAAACATGTCCAAAAGAAGAAGTTTGACCTGGAAGGGCGAATATTTCAGGAGAAATGGAAAGAAAAGTACTTGTTCTGTGATATCAATGCCGAGCGGTATGTTTAATCACAACCCATGGCTGTGGTAAAGCTGTGCAATATTAGACGACAATATGAGGCACACTGGGCAGCTTAGAATGGAAAAAAAATAAATGAGCTAGGGGTGTCCAATATTTATTGTCTACTATAATATCGTAATTGTTGTTTTAAGGATGTGAGAGCTGACATTATGTAACTCACAAAACAAACAAAAACACATCCTGGGAGTCTTTTACTGCTGGAGGCTTTTAGAATGCAGTTATAATGTATTTCAAGCTATGGAGGCAAAAATGCCCTGTAATAATAATAAATGTTTTTTGAGCAGCAAATCAGAATATTAGAATGATTTCTGAAGGATCATGTGACACTGAAGACTGGAGTAATGATGCTAAAAAATCAGCTTTGAAATCACAGGAATAAATTACATTTTAAAATATATTCAAATAGAAAGCATTTTAAATAGTAAAAATATTTCACAATATTACTGCTTTTACTGTATTTTGGATCAAATAAATGTAGGCTTGGTGAGCAGAAGAGAATCTTTAAAAAAACTAAAATCTTACTGTTCAAAAACTTTTGACTGGTAGTGTATTTTAAAACAAGTTAGTCATCAATGGCAGGCGTGGCAAAATGTTAATTTTGGACCCTGATCTGAGAGATGTAGGATGTTGATATGATATATATCTTGGTCTTTTTTAGCGCACCTGTACCTAAGCAATAATGCTCTGTGTTCTTCACAGTGTAGACAGATAAGGTATTTAGGAAGATGTTTAGGATAAGACTGACTGACTGTGAATCACTCCAAAGCAAGACTTCTTCTACAGGAAATGTGCCTGTCTGAGACAGGCAGGCAGATGTTTTGAACATACAGTACGTCAAACCTCGTGTGCATCTTTTCAGTTGCCTTCAGCTTGATTCCTTTCAAGTCACTCGTGGTGATTACAGTTAGATCACTGTTTAGACTGCCCATTGAGTGGAAACTGCTGGTCTAAATCCTGTGTTGAGACTAACACAAAAAGCAGGGCCTTTAGTAAAACAGGGGCATCTTTATCATAAAGTCCAAGTAGACCACAGATATGTAAAATAGCCGGAAAAGAGGGTTTACTAGTCTACTGTGAGTGTCATTATGGTATTTACTAGTCCCTTGTGACATATTTGACAAAAGCAATCATAAATATATTTAAAAAAAAAAAAAGGTCTTTTTTTTTTTTTACATTCTAGTATATTGTGTTGTTTAAAGGAAACTGCACAAATCTATGCCATAAAACTATTCTGACCCTGACATTTTATTCTTTGACACTAAAATGTAAATATAAAGGACTGTTTGTCAAGACAGGAAAGGAACGTTTGTCCAAAACAACATGTTACATGTCCTTAGAGGAGACCTATCATCAAAGACGCAAAAACCCAAATTACTTGCTAACAGGAAAGAAGGAGAGGTCAGGATAAGCATTCACCATTTGGAATTTATTATGGGCACTTTTTCAATGAAGTTGTCAGGGTCTGTGTTTCCAGTGAAACAACAATTTACTGCTTATACGGTTGGTACTAACAGGGTTTTGGTCAATCTGTTCTTCTGAAAGTTGGAAAAAGCCTTCAAGCCTTCAAGTTATTCAGGCTGTATGTAGTTTGCATACTTGTGCATTTTAAAGACATATTCAAGGTCTGAAGGTTATAAGGCGGGTGTAGATATATAGATAGATAGTCTCTTGTATGTGGGGTCAATGCTTTTCTTTATCAATGAGAGTAATTACAGCTGTTTAGATTGCACAAATACCACCCAACCAAAAAAATACAATAAAATAAAAATCTGTGCCCAGTTGCATCTTGTGCTTCTTTCTGCCTACAATGCTTCTTTTGTTTATGTGTGCTCTTTAAATCTAAAACGACTCCAAGACTCCACTGCTGAATATGGAAAGGGCACAGGCAAAGTGGAAGATGGTGATATTTAAAGCAAATTAAAAAAATGCTTTGAGCTGAATAAAAAGAGAAGAAGAGTCTCTTTCATTATGGATGCATGATGAAATGAAGATGGAATTCAGAATTATTATAGTGAGGTTTGTCTGAAAGAGGGAAACTTCCATAGTATTACAAGTGATCTCGAAATAATAATAAAACAAATCTGCTTGCATTACCTATAAGGGATGCTTGTTTCTTGCTGGCTGAATGAATCCGTAGTCTTCAACATTAATCCATTTTAACTGTAGTGAGAGTAAAGGCATGGACTAGGGCAAGGGTGACCAAACTCGGTTCTGGAGGGCCAATGTCTTGCAGAGTTTAGCTCCAACTTGCCTCAGCACACCTGCCTGGAAGTTTCTAGTATGCATATAAGACCTTGGTTAGCTGGTTCATATGTGTTTAATTGTGGTTGGAGCTGAACTCTGCTGGACAGTTGCCCTAGAGGGGCGGGACTGGACACCACTAAACTAGGGTGTGTGTGATGTAATGGACACTGACAGCAAACAAGTAAACAGATGCTTGTAGTGAGACAGACACTGGGAATTCAGGAGCTCTACTGCATCCTCTCTCTCACACAGACACATGGATGTCTATGAAAGGAGATGCAGGATGCACAACTTCTTTACACCAAACATGGATCCATTTATAGAGAATACGTTTTTTACCCAGCACCCAAAAAAAGACAGGCAAGAGGAACTGTGCCTCTTTCCCACCAAGATAAATTATTATAAGAGCCAAGAAATTATCTGATGATACACATTGTGTTATACTTCCTGCTAAAATAAAGCTATACATTCTGTAAAGCTATACAATCAAAATAGGATTGGAGTTAATTTACTATCCTTCTCATGTTCACTAAAGTGTATAAAACATTTCTTCTCATCAAGTCACAACTCACATCAAAAAGGGTATTGATTTGGGTTATTTTGACTGGCAGACACTTCAGGTCCATGGCATCTCTTAAAACTATTATTCTCACAAAGTGGCATTAAAGCAGAAAAAAAAAATAGAAAAACAAAACAAAACCCTCCATGATTCAGCTAAGCTGCACAGTGCCAGTACATTTACATTCATGAAAATTGTTAGACAAGAAAATGTGCTTACTATGAACCACTGGATGATCCTTTAAGATACATTTGATTTTAGTTTTTTTTACTGATAAAAGTACCGCTGTGCATAAATCTAAATCATCAGTATATTGCAGATGTATTATTTAATTCAATAAAAAATAATATTTAAGACTCTTTTATTAGGCCCACAAAATAATAATTTAAAATATCCACAGTTTCTCTGGCCAAAAAATATAGCTCTCAACTTAAAAGTTACTAACAAATGGTCCTGTCATTATAACACATATTAGTTTCACATTTATATCCCACTGGCCTCACATGTCAAGGCCAGGCAGAGGAGGGTCACAAGAGATCCAGTGGGAGACATGAACTGTGTCCAGACATCTGTGAGGCTGTTTTTGCCTATAAACATCATTCATGAACACATACATCAAACTGAGGACTATACAAAGAGTGGAAAAGTGTGTTTGGCTAAAGTAAGATGCTGACAGAACCTGGAAGGAAACAACACTGTGAAATTTGATATTACTTTTGCATGGAACAAGTTTTACCTTGTTCTAAGTATTTTTAGCTGGTTGCTATGTAGTTGCTAGGGGGTGGTTGCTTTACATTTAGTCCCTGTATATGGCTAATAGCACAAAACATATCTCCGTGTGATTGGTATAGCAATGCAAATCCTGTTGTGCATTAAAACATAAATCAACAGTGAAAAGCTGACTTATATATAACAGAATGTCGGTAACACTTTAGTATAGGGACCAATTCTCCCTATTAATCAGTTGCTTATTAGCATGCCTGTTATTAACATATTGGCTGTGTATTAGTACTTATAAAGAACATATTCTGCATGACCATATTCTGCATCCCTAATCCTACCTAATACCTAAACTTAACAACAATTTAACAACTATTAATAAGCAGCAAATAATGAGTTTATTGAGGCAAATCTCGTAGTTAATAGTTTGTTAATAGCGAGAATTGGACATTAAAATAAAGTGTGACTAGATTGTCAAACTGAACAGAAATATGACTTTTCAAGTGCGTCAGAAATATAAACAGGGAGTGTTTATCTGTGATTCCTTCCCTTCCTATCTTTTCCCTTATGTTTAACAAAAGGAAAAATGTCTTTTGGAATGAGTGCCCTATACCTTCAGCAGCCTTGGCACTTATTATGACTCAACAGAACAATCAAACCCCTTTTCCTGATCCTGTACAGTGCAGGAAAAAAAAGTCAACTGAACTGACATCTCAAGTCATACTCACAAGGCCCTTCATATCCTGATGTTTGCTAAGGAATGTATTTCCTCTCTCCCCCAACCCTCCCTAGTGAGCTTTACTTTCACCACAGATGACGAGAGGTCACAGATGTGGTGAACAAGCAAGCATGTCTTGTACAGCCTGATACACTGTCAAACACTTACAATTCAATTTGGATTGTACTGTAAAAACCTGAAATGGAAAAGAAAAAAAAAAAAAAAAGACATCCAACTTTTTAGAGTCAAAATATCTGTACCAACTCAGTGAACACAGTAAGTTCAATATGAGTTCAACAAACTACTGATGTTTCAAGTTCAATATGCTTGCATTTTGAAATGAAGCTTTATTGTGTATTCTTGATGTAAAAATCTGGTTGTATTTGTTTGGAAGTGGTGTACAATCAAATACCAATATCATTTAACACTTAGCCATTGAATGATTTTATTTCTCAGATTAGAATGCAAATTAGTATATTTCTTGACAAATTTTCTAGTTCTGCATTTTGCATTGTGCATATTCAAATGGTGGTGAATTCAAATCCAATACAGTAGCACTGGATGGATAAAGATGCTGGGTTGGGCTAGCAGGCTGAAACAGACTTACCCTCGCACCCTTCTCAGGATAACACTGACACCCTCCGCTGCAGTCTCTCCCACCACATGGTCCACCACTCTTCTTCACTCCCTGAGAAAGAGAGAGAGAGAAAAAGACATGGTAAGATGGCACATATTGAGATTGTTGGGTTATGTTCTTATTCAGTGCCAACAGATGTGTTTTACTTGCTAAAACAACCACATACAAAAAAAACATCAACCACTTAACATTTTTATTTTGGAAGAACATAAGTGCTTGATGGTTTGTTTTTATTAAAACGAACAGATTTTGGCATTTTTCCTTATGGGAAGATCACATTAAAGCTTTTACCATGCCTTCACCCATTATTTTTGATACTTCTCAATCTTGCATCATTTTCTTACTAATTTAGTGTATATTTAGGACACACTGTAAAAAAAAAACGGTGACATTTACGGTAAAATACCGGCAGCTGTGGTTGCCAGAACTTCACCGTAAAAAATATGGTAGCAACATTTTAGGTTTTACAGATTTAACTTAAATTCACAATAAAATACCGTATTTCATTAACTGATGTAATGTTAATAAACCAACATATTGAAGTGTTAATATCTGTTTTGAACCATTGAAATGCACTGATAACCACCAAAAACTGGTGGTGATGAGAAAGTCACATGATGAACCAAAGCTCATCACGAACAGCTTTTCTACGAGCTGAGGAGGGTAGTTCTTATATATAGAAGGTTTCACACAGTGTCATTCACACAAACACTAAACCCCATCATGGTGACACACATGAAACGGAAATAATCAAGTCAAGTCAAGTCAAGTCTGCTTTATTGTCAATTCTTCCACATGTACAGCGCATACACACAGAGAATTGAAATTGAGTTAGGAGAGAGAGAAGCCGCAGCGTGTGAACGCGCCGCCATCTTGATTATCTATCTTTTATAATTATTTATAATGCAATAAATATGAATTTAACAACATTAGATGTAAGATTAAACCCTAATGTACACATCTAATAAGAAAAAATGAAGAAGAAACATGCTATTTCAACAAAATATGAAGTGTCATGCAGGGAATTCTAGGAGTGTCAATTTACGGTTTTTCACTGTAAATTAAACAATGGCTTTTTCTTTTTCACTTCCAAACCCCGTATTTTTAAGAGTATTTTACTTCTAGGAGTGTCAATTTACGGTTTTTCACTGTAAATTATACAATGACGTTTTCTTTTTCACTTCCAAAAACCGTATTTTTAACAGTATTTAACTGTAAAATTACATTAAATGTAATTACATTTATTCACCGTATATAGTATGGAAACTTACTGTTAACCAGTTAACAGGTTTTTACTGTAGCATTTTTACAGTCTTTTACTGTTAAAATCACAATAATTTTTTACAGTGCACATTTAATGTTAATGTTATGAAATAAGCTTTAACAAGACTTTAGCAAGCAACAATTCTATTAAATAAAATGATAAAATTAAATTTATCACATAATTAAAACCAATCAAATAATAATTTGAGATCTGAAGCCCATAACTGAACAAACACCCAACTGTATATCAGAAACTCATTTAAAATCTTTAAATACGCCCTTTAAAGCATGACTTAGCTGGACTATATAGTTTGAACTTGGAGCCAACTAAAGCATTTCACTGTAAAGAAAAGTTAACTTAACTTGTGATGTGCTTTAACTGTAGGAATTCATGTTGGGGGGTCTGCAAATGAACATTACTCAGCTAATGAATACATGATTTATTTTTCTTTTTGTGAGGGAGAACCTTATTTATCGGAGGGTCTCATTCTATGATGGCAGCACGTCTGCTCACACCTACACACTGATCCCACAGACTGCTGAAACAGCCCTGTGTGTCCATGAAACATTTAAGGCCAAGACAAAACTGTCTGTTTTTTTTCTTGCTGTGCGACAAAGTGATTCAGAGACATTCTGTCTTGTTCGTCTGATATGAGATGCTGGGCAACCAACAGACAAAGGCCACATTGAGCCTCCTGCCTCAAGCCACAAAGAATTATTTTAAATGAGACCACAGACAGATTCATGGTCCTCTAATAGAAGAAAAAATAAAGCTGCACGTCCTTCCTTTCAAATATTCATACTGCAGAGCCCAGATTTACAATCAAATTAAACATTTAAATATTGAATATTTATCAAATCTGAAAAATCTTAAGAGATTAGTGTAACAAATCAGCCTGATATCATTAAATGGTGGAAGTAGGTGTACTGCTATTAACGATCTTCTCTGAGCACTGTAAGTCCTGAAACAATCTAGTGACTCCATAGGGAAGCATTGTTTTTCAGAAGGTGGGAAAGATTAATAACTAAGCAGCACAAATGTCATGGCAATTTAAACAATGAGTGTAAGACTGGCCAGTTTCAGTTTATTGCTAAATAGTTGATGATTACAGCAGATGATGAGAGGAGTATTGTGTTCTATCCTGTTCCACCCCACACTTTTCCCACCAAAAAATAACCTTTTCTACTGCTACCTGGAAAAACATTTCCCAACAAGCCTGAGACAATGATCACCTGATTAGCATTTGCCCACTCCCGACACAAGCCATGAGTATGCACTCAGGAGTGTGTTTTTGTGCACGGAGGTAGGATGTTTTCCAAATCAAACCACTGGAGGACAAAGGGTAATGAGTAACAACGCTGAATTATACCAGAGATCAGTTTGGAATACTCAGTTTCCTTTCATCCGGTCTTGCAATGCCAGTACTATGACAGGAGCTGAGAGTTTCACAGAGATATGATTATTTTAATTCTACATTGTGGTTGAATAATGGAGAAATTCAATGTTCCTGTCATTTTGCACTGCAGTTAACGGGGTGGATCATGTGTTGGAGCCGTAACCTTGTGGGCTGCGCTCTGGCATATGATGAAACAGCACCTTAGGTGTCCTGAGTTTGAGTCCCAACTTGATGTCCTTTCCCAATCCTGTTCTCCTCTGCAAATAAAAGCTTATTTTGTTTCTCTACTGTTTTATCTAAAAAAGTCATCGTTCACCCAAAAATGAAACTATTATCATCATTCATTCACACTCATGCCTTTCTAATCCTGTATGTTTTTCCTCTGTGGAGCACAAAAGAAGATATTTTGAAGAATGTTGGGTTAGACTCAACATTGGACCCCTACTGGCTTACATCATGTGAAGAAAATAAATAAATAAATAAAACAAAACCTTCAAAATAAATGAATAAATATAACTTAATTTGTATTGAACAGAAGAAAACAGTTATACAACTGTGAAATGAAATGAGGGTGAATAAATGATGACATAATTTTCATAAAAAGGCTGCTTGCCAATTAATGGTAGATTGAGTGTAATATAACTTATAATATTAATTTTGGAATAAGAATATCTGCAGCACAAAGGTAAAATCACAATACTTTAACATAAAAAATAAGGTTTGCATTTCTTCAAAAATACTGAAAATTTGTGAAATATAATTTGTGGAAACACACAAATTAAACTATTTAACTTTAAAGAAACTAAAGGATAAAAAAATCCCTTTTGCAATTGAAAATGTTATTTATAAGTATCTTTCTCACAAAAAGTTTAAAGAGTGACATAAAGTGAACAATAAATATATTTTCCACTAAAAGTGATATTCTAATGTTTAAATGTACTCTGGGTAAAAATGAAGCCCACATGACAGAAAGCACTTGGTCAGTGTGCAGTGTGCAGTCTGTTCAGCACTCACAGGAAGTCAGAAGTCTGTCTGTTAGACCATTGGCTATGTCTAAAACAAAACAAAAACAATACCAGACAAATACATAGAGAACAAAAACACAGACACAGATTTGTTACCGCAGAGGCCAGAAATGTCCCAGACAACACTGACCACAAACACAACAATGAAACTAGACAACAGAGGCATAGATTAATGAGCAACGAACTGGCAATCATCTAACTATGAAGCTCAAAGCACACTGTTTTTATACTTGGTTCAAGCTTGGTCCAAACCCACCCAACTGCCACTTCATCTTTAAGTCTTTTTTCACATACTGTAGAAATGCTACATACTGTCTGAAATTTCAAACCAACCATACAAACCAGACTCAGCTCTAATGTGAAAGCATATTATGTACTGGAGCATATTATGTATTGTTATGTAGAAGGAAGTTGAGTGTTCAATAGGCCTCATTCATTCAAAGACATTTCGAGCCTCCTTAAATAAGAGACAGAGGCCTGACTATAGTCTGAAACTATCTGCATTCATCTGTGATGATCATTCAACAATTATGCCCAAATCACATATAATCAAAGTCTCTGAGACTCAATCTATTAATAGCTGAATTTTAACACATGCTGTAAATAATGACGTAATGAATGTTCATTTTTATTCAGCATTCAGTACAATCAGCACTTTTTTTTCTTTTTTTCCCTTAGTCTATAAATTCTCTAAGCCTAGACTTTATGAAGGAAGTACCTAGTGTCAGAAAGATTAACGTGTCTAATAAAGAGGAAAGAGTCAGATAACAGTGGTCTTTGTCCTTTTCCTCTTAGAGACACAACCTGTCCCCTCCCCAATGCTCCATTTGGCCTTGTTTTGACTCCATAGAGTGAGTGTTCACTGCTCAGATACATATCACTTACTGTTCCCAGCAGTTTTCTCTGTCCCTGGGTCCCAGTAGGGCACGGAGAGTCGCGGACGGACCAACAACGGACCACACTCATCCTCCTCCATCGCCAGCAGGCAGCAGCGGGCAGTTCGAGAGCGTCAACAAAGGCCCTACTCACGCACCCTCTGCCAAACTGTGGAACCAGGTAAGCGTTACACAACACACTCAGACCCCTCTTCGGTCCGCTCACAAGCCGCCCGAGTTGGTTCCCTGCGTTCCACCTCGCTGCCCCACTGCGGGTACGGCGGTGGTTCCGTTGGTCCCACTTGCACGGTATCTGGGTGCCCGGCTAGTGCTACCCAGCCCGTCGGCTTGGCTTCTGCGGGCCATCAGCCTTGGCTATGCGATTCAGTTCGCCCGGCGTCCCCCCAAGTTCAATGGCATCTGCTTCACGACAGTGAAGGCGGCCGATGCTCCTGTCTTGCGTGCGGAGATCGCAGTCCTACTGGTGAAGGATGCGATAGAGCCGGTCCCTCCAGCCAATATGAATATGGGGTTTTACAGCCCCTACTTCATTATACCCAAGAAAGGTGGTGGGTTACGACCAATCTTGGACCTGTGTGTCTTGAACCGGGCCCTTCACTGGTTACCGTTCAAGATGTTGACGCAGGAACGCATCTTCGGGTGCATCCGTCCCCGAGATTGGTTTGCAGCAATCTACCTGATTCGGTCGAACAGACAGTACGCCTCACAGAGGAACGTGGATGGTCGGTGCTGAACTGCTTGAATTCATTCAAGGGCAGGACAGCGGTCCCACTGAAACTATTTCAGAGGCTCCTGGGGCATATGGCAGATGCAGCGTCGGTTACGCCGCTGGGGCTGCTTCATATGAGACCGCTTCAGCACTGGCTTCTTGGCCACGTCCCGATGTGGGCGTGGCAGCGCGGCACTCACCGGATCCAAGTTACACCGGCCTGTCGCCAAACCTTCACCCCGTGGTCAGCTCCGAACTAATGCTCCTCGCGACAGCCCCTGCCTGGCAGGTTCCTCTGAGGAAGGATCTACTGACTCAGAGACGGGGCACCCTGTGGCACCCGTGTCCAGACCTCTGGAAACTTCAT
>NW_015536578.1:476918-477535 GCF_001515605.1 Sinocyclocheilus anshuiensis
GTATGGAGTTGGATTCGGTCGAACAGACAGCACGCCTCACGGAGGAACGTGCACAGTCTGTGCTGAACTGCTTGAATTTGTTCAAGGGCAGGACAGCGGTCCCACTGAAACTATTTCAGGAGCTCCTGGGGCATATGGTAGCACTAACTTCATGGCCGAGTCCCGAGGTGGGTGTGGCAGCACGGCACTCACCGGGTCCAAGTTACACCGGCCTGTCGCCAAACCTTCACCCCGTGGTCAGACCTTACGTTCCTCCGGGCAGGAGTGCTTCTAGAACAGGTCTCCAGGCATGCTGTGGTTTACACAGATGCCTCCACCACCGGCTGGGGGGCCACGTACAACGGGCACGCAGTGTCGGGGGTGTGGACGGGCCCCCAACTGCACTGGCATATCAATTGCCTAGAGTTGGTAGCGGTGCACCTTGACTTGAACTGTCTCAAAGGGCACTTACAAGGCAAGCACGTGCTGGTCCGAACGGACAACACAGCGACCATTGCGTACATCAACCGACAAGGTGGTCTACGCTCCCGTCGCATGTCGCAACTCACCTCCCACCTCCTCCTCTGGAGTCAGAAGCATCTGAGGTCGCTTCGTGCCATTCACATTCCGGGCCTGCT
>NW_015536578.1:477618-484306 GCF_001515605.1 Sinocyclocheilus anshuiensis
GGTTGGAGCGAAGGCTGTCTCCCTCCACCCTTAAAGTGTATGTCGCTGTGATAGCTGCTAACCATGACCCCGTGGAAGGGAAGTCGGTAGGGAAGCATGACCCGGTCATCAGGTTCCTTAGGGGGCGAGAAGGTTGAATCCCGGCCCCCCTCCATACCCTCTTGGAACCTGTCTCTGGTGCTTAAAACACTACAGCAGGGCCCATTTGAGCCTTTGCAATCAGTTGAGCTAAAGTTTCTTTCAATGAAAACTCTGCTCCTGCTTGCACTGGCCTCCATCAAGAGGGTAGGGGACTTGTTTGTCGAGTGGTGTTCTTCTCGTCGAGAAGACCCCCGGAAATGCCCGATCAGGGTCGTGCTTTCCTTTTTGCAGCAAGGGTTGCAGCGGGATCAGGTGGTGAGTCTACAAGCGCTGCCCCCCGGAGGAGGAAGACCCAGCCCTAGCGTTGCTTTGTCCCGTCCGAGCCTTGAGATGCTACGTAGACCGGACACAAAGCTTTAGGACCTCAGACCAGCTCTTTGTCCGTTACGGAGGCCGGCAGAAGGGGAAGGCCGTCTCTGAGCAGAGGATGGCCCACTGGATTGTGCATGCCATCACCCTGGCTTATCAGGCACAGGGTGTGCCCTGCCCACTCAGGTTGCAAGCTCACTCTACTAGGAGTGTTGCATCCTCCTGGGCGCTGGTTTGTGGCGCCTCGCTGACAGATATTTGTAGAGCTGCGGGCTGGGCGACCCCCAAAACGTTCGCTAGATTCTATAGCCTTCGTGTGGAGCCGGTATCCTCCTGTGTTCTCACCTCAAACGGGTAGAGGCACTGAGAGGCCCTGGTTAGTGTCGGCTTGCTAAAACCACTCCAGAGAGTCCGTACTGTAGACCCTGTCGAGCTCCTCCATCCCCTCGGCAGCCAGACGTGGCGGAACGTCCGGTGCCAGGCCCTCACTCGATGAATCCGTGAGAACCGGTAGAGGGCTGGGTTCCATATGCAGAGGCCTAAGTGGTTCCCATATGTGTAAAGTCCACGGTATAGCCTCAGAGCCCGTGTTTCCCCGGCAGACTTCTGCCATTTCCAAGAGGGTTATAATCTCCTCTAATCTTCCATATGCACCTAAACGGTGGTTCATATGTGTAAGTGCTTCCGAAACTTTACTAAGAGCACCTTTAATACACAAATATAGTTTGAATGACAGCATCATTATAAATTAATATCAGTAATGTGTTCAAATTGCATCTCCACTGGGTGGCCATTTTAAAAGTCCCCACAATTAGACATGATTTTGTTTGATGTGTCTTTTTAGACATGACCTTTTGTGGTGTTTACTAGACAGCCTGATGACATTGTAATGACTTAAGCACGGCATGTTTACATAACTGTGTGGGCACAAGGCAGGAAAATGACTTCCATCCCATTTGTTTAAATGGGAATGCATTATTATAATAAAGAGAAAGAAACATCCATTTATGGACGTCAGTATTTGCCTGTATACACAAAGACAACATGACTCATGCTGTTCTCAATGCACCACAGTCACAATTCTCTGTGGTTTACCACTTAACCATAATTCCCACAATCATTTCAACACAGTTATCTAGCCTTGGCCAAACCATAGAACAGGTGTCTGGAATGCACTGGGATCCAGATTCTTCAGGCCTTTTCCTCTGGACAGTGAAATCGGCGTGAAGACTGATCGACAACACAAAGAAATAAACAAATACAATATGTTCTTGGTTTACTCTTGATTATAGGCTTTAGTCATGGTAGATGCCATGTTAATGTATCACGGATTAAATCAAGACAGATGGACAGTTTGTTGAGCACATTGTAATATTTTTAAATTTGCTGTAAAATGTTGAACTAATTAAATATTCACATTTGTATCTTTCAAGAAAATGATGATGTGACATAGGACCTCATTATAGCATAATGTGTTAAACAAACTGTGCATCTACAGGTACTCGTCATAGATCATAGCCTTGCTTTCATTATTGAAAAGTAAACATGACATCTAAACTAACTAATGTCCATAGGAATCGAGGGACAACATATCAACAGCTCTCAACCTCTTAAAGGGATAATTCAACCAAAAATGGAAATTCAATGACACAACAATATCAAAAGGAATGGCAAACTAAGTCTCAGAAACTTGGGGTTTGTTTCTCAAAAGCATCATTTGCCAAATATTTTCACAAGTTCCATGGTTAGCAGCATAGTTCAACGTTTCAGTGTTTCCCAAAACCATAGTTCCAACAAACATTCACAAACAGCATCGCAAATTTGTGTGGTTGGAACTACAGCTCTCGGACTGTGGTTAGAAGCGTAGTTTCTAGTTACAGCAGTATTTGTCAGGTGTAGGGATGTAACGATGCAGCCCTAGCTGGTTGAACATTGATACAAATATGTGACAATTCAAATCGGTTGTTAAACGAATCGCGATACATTTGGGGGTGGGAGTTTATATGAATATAAGCGCTGCACTGCTTTGTTTACAGCCAAGGAAACAAAGGAAACGCTGTATCACTGCTGTTCTATAAGCGCCACCTGCTGTCAGAGAGTGAATATGCATCTCATTCAGAGCTTCTGCTGTCTTTGTTTCGTGCAGATGTTTTATGTAGTATAGTTTCACAAAATTAAAGTCAGAGCATTCTGTTTTTGTTTTAAAATTTCAAATTATACAATCTAATTTAGTTTTAAAAAACTGCTCATGCTGCATGTGTACAGCATCTTTGTTTGGATTGTGATTCAAATGCAGTGGTTGCCTCTAATTTTGAATGGAAAGAGCACAGGAACAGGATACATCTATGCTGCCTTTAAAAATGGACCAGATGAAGGTATCTCAGGAGGCAGGAAGTGAAGCTAATTTTGGATTCGAATGTGCCTTGATGCCTTCCTAGCTTGAAATGTGTCCTCCAAAGGCAGAATTTTCCAGTTTTCGGATGTAGCCACTGTCATGCTTTGGTCTAAGTATTCCCTTGTCATGTTTTTTTGTTTGTTTTTTTATTTGCCCTCATGTGTTTGCACACTTGTGTCTAGTTAATTATCTCCTTGTTCTGTGTATTTAAACCCACTGTTTGTTTCGATTCATTGTCTGTTCTTGTTGTTGCTATTATGTTGGTTTGTTATGTGTTAGTTCATTGCTGTTCTCCTACGTGCTTGGTTTGCTTAAGTTTTTGTTTAATAAACATAAGTATACTGCTTGCATTAGATCTTGCCTCTACTACTCCTGCAACCCAGCCCTGCTGACAGTACAACATGGACTTAAATAGATCATGCTTTTGAGCAATATATAAGCAAGCAAACATGCAATACAATCAACAGAGTACAGCAGAAAATACCAAAGTTCTCAGATGCCTTTTTAGTTATTTACAGCACCAGTTTGACATTAATTTTATTTTGACCTGATTCATTAGCAGACTTTATTATTCCACAACCTGTGCCACAACATCAATAATGTCAGTTCTACTGTTGAACCAACATGGTTTGAACAAAGGATGTGTGACAAAGTTACTAGAGTTTCAGGAATGAGTTGTGACTAGCTAGTCAGTTTCTTATCTAATCATATTATGGTAGTTAAGCAGTGGGTTACTGAACATCATTGTATGGAAAACACAGTCTAGATTGTTAGGTGATTTCGATAGGAACATTAAGGCTGTTTAGTTTTTTTCCTGATCCATTAGCCAATATTCTACACTGTAAAAAATTATTATTATTTTTTTTTTAACCCAAATGCTGGGTTCAGCCTGTTCGGACATATTATTGGGTTATTTCTAATATTTTTTACCCAGGTGCTGGGTAGTTTTTTCCGTAACTCAGCTGCTGGGTCATTTTTACTGTCAATACAAATGATGAACCCCCTCACACACCTACCCAGCGCTGGGTCAGTGTAACCCAATGTTGGGTAGTCTGTGCCAAACCGGTTAAAACAGATTCCCATTGGCTGCTCTTGCTGCTCCTGTCACGTCTTAAAGCCTTTACTGAATGTTTTTGAAGAATTTATCATTGTAAAAGAGTGACTTGACATTGAAAAAAAAATTGTATATTAACTGTTCTTGTCCTATATATATAAAACAGATTTTAGAGTGCATATTTAAAATTAAAAATCCTTCAATAGGTTGACTGACCCAGCACTATGTCAAAAAAACAACCCAGCAAATGGGTTAATGTATAAAACCCAACAAGCTGAGTTAAAATAACCCAGCATTTGTTCTGTCCAATATTTACCCCGCGCTGGGTTGCCAAATGACCCAGAAATGTTTGTTGTTAACCCATAATTTTTTAGAATGACAGAAAACCAAGATTTCCTCTGTGAACATTGCAAAATACTGTAGGGATTTGTAATTTCACAGTAAATACCCTAATGGCTGCTCCCAGATGACAGCTTCATGAGGAGGAATTGGGACATCCTTTCTGTAATCAAATCCAGGTTTGAAGCAGCCAGAAACGAATGCTTAGTTGTCTTTTCAGTGCAATTTGTTCTCTTTCAGTATGTGCAATGTTTTATACATAATGCTCCCATTAAGAAAAAGTCACCAAAAAGTACCATAGGATGATCAGTTTCTTTGGACATGCTAATACCATGGTATTCTTTAAATAATGTATAAAGATCAAGTTGCATGAGTATGGTAATCATTCCAAGTACCAAGGTATACAATATATCAAATGTACTGCCATGTGATACCATCACTGTACCATAGCACCCCCGCAGTACTTTTTTGTGAAGGTCAATTTCCGTCTATTAGAAATGCTATATATTATAGAGTATTTCCATTAATGAAGCGACAGAAATGGTGAAAAAAGACTCCTAAATTAGAGCAACAGTTTGAATTGTGTGACAGAGTGTGTCCAGCAATTTTGATATCCTGACATCCCTGTTAAAACACATCCTCTTCCATACACCACATTGCAGACACCATTTGTGCTCGCTACTGAATGTTACTTTATACATAAAATATTACATATTAAATATTTACATTTTTGAAAATGGCTAATAGGAAAATACAACAGCTGTTGTGTTCAAAAGGTCTCAAAATAAATTTAGACCCTGAGATGGAATCTCAGTTTATAGACATAAAACAACATTGAGGTGAAGTATAAACACACATAGCAAACCTCTTCCATATACATTACAAAGCTGTGAATGATGATGAGAGCTGATGTTTGATGTCTGAAAGTGTATGAAGCCACTTCTGGCTTTAAATTCAGTGGCAAGTGGAGCTGTATCCTGACTCAAACGTTTATTGAATGGAGATGTTTTGTAATTGAATAAGACTTTTATCTACTCAGCTTTCTGCTTGAACAGTGACCCTAGTCAAGAATCTCAGATCACTTTAAAGCATTCTGAGCACTGACTTTTTGCCCTCTGTTGACCTTTCACTTTAGCTGTGCTCTCATCTCGGCTTGGGATCCTGATTAGAAAGATGATAGGAGACAAGAGCTACTGTTATGAGTTGTGAGCTGAAGTCTTAAAGTCTGTGGTGAAAATCAAGTTTTTTATGTTGTTTATTTGTCTATGTGGTGTCTAAAGTTAATATGCTTTTAGACAAACCATTTGCCAATCCATTTATCAACACCATTGCTGAGTATTTTCTCCTTAAAACTGTAGTTTCCCAAAGGCAGTCACAAAAACGCGGTTTGAAACAGCCTTTTTTTTGCCACGTCACAAAATTCAACAACCAATCGCGTCAAGGGATCCTATCCTTAGCATACAATTAACTGTGCTGCAAAGCAGAGGGTCTAGTGAGAAGGCAGCCAGGTTATAACAGTTATATTTTTTATGTAGATGTTTCGCTAACTGTTAATATATTTCCCCCTATTTTCACGATGTCATGTGCTGTTAGCGCTTATTTATTTGTATTTAGAACCGCTAACTTGAATAATAACCCGCGGCAGCAGTGTAAAAGTAGCCCGGAGTCAGACGTACCTCTCCCGCATTGACATCCGCACGCCACACGTGTATGATCGCGGGTGCGATTTAGAATCTCAAACTTGGCTGCATTTGAGTCTTCAAGGCATTTTGAGGACACAACATCATCAAGTAAATTTAACGAATGTTACAGTATCCACTGTAGTTGTCTGCTAGTAAAAACCGTTTTATCAGTCATTATCCGTGTACGAACCAGCGCAAACAGATAATGTTACCTCACATCAGTCTCCTTGCTTACGTTGAGCATACCAGCTTATTTCTGGTTCAAACACATATGGCTTAATTAAACCAATATTTCCACTTGCCATTGCCATTGTCTCGCACTTACTACAGTTCAGTACAGTTCAGGAGGCGCTGGCTCATGGCTGGCTGGTGTGTGACTGAGTGGAGGCGGGGCTAATTTGCGTATTCATAGATCCTTGAGCGCTTTTGGCATCTTTTTTATTTTTTTATTTTTTTTGTATTACTTTGTATATTTTTCATAACATTTTAGTTCCCAGCTCTTATTTTCTATGCAGCCCAGGAATAAAGCTGTTCCTGAACAACACGATCATTATACGGCCACATGACCTGCAGACAAACTTCCCTCTGAAGCAGCACTTGCTAATTTCCTCTCCAATTTAGATTTCAGTAAGCTTGTCTGCCATTCTTCTGCTTTCTTCAATTCGTTTATTCATTCAGTCTTCTCCTTCTCTTTGGGCATTAGGGGCATAAAGCACCTGTTTATATATATATATATATATATATATATATATATATATATATATATAT
>NW_015536578.1:484344-498364 GCF_001515605.1 Sinocyclocheilus anshuiensis
GTTAAAATTTTATATAACTTTACACTGAGAAGGTTAGCATGTGATTTTTTTATTCACACCAACATCACGTTAACACACATATTGTTTATGTCTTGTGGCTATATTATTGAAACAGTGAGTATTTTTTTTATGTTTATAGATGTTTTTTTTATAGAGTTATAATCAAAATTCACTTTCAGTTTAAATGTGCATGATGCTTCTGTGTTTGAGAGTTGGAGACACAAAGCGGACAGATTCAGAGGAAGCCTGATGGACTGAGCTGGAGGAAGCATCCATACTACCTGCCAATGAAAGGACTTTATAATGAGTTGCTATGAGAGTGGATTGTGACCTCTGTGTATACATGTGCATGCGCTCGTGTGTGACCCTCACACAGGTCAGTGGGAGTTCAGTGGGACAGTGCTGTTTCACATGTCTGAGGGAGTGCGAGCAGCAGCTGGGCTGTAAAGCTCAGAATACCAGCACACACTTTATGAGTTTTTCAGGATTTCACCATGACGTCCTGCACATTATGTTCTTGTGTAACAGAACGGATGATACTGTGTGATAGGAATCGACCACACAAACAAACTATCATGGCTGGATCGGCATGTTTGTGTTTATGACAAAGTGCACATATGGCATGTGGAGGTATATAGGTTATCCAGGACTCGCTCAGGGTGCAATGACTTAATTATGGTTAACTTTATCACAGTTGTACTCTGCATTGAGGTAGCATGAAAATAGATGTACTCTGTGTTTACCTTGTGACTTTTTTTAATGCCATATGTGCACAGAATACTGTATAACACCAGATACCGCTCTTTGACTTTGTTTTGAAACGCTCAATTAGAGTTACGGAACTCTGCCTTTGTTTAGCCGCATGTCAATATGATGTTACTGTGCCGGCCTGGAGTCATATGGTATTCTGCCTTTGTTTTACTGTCCATTAAAATCTGCCACTTTTAAAGTACAGTGTAGCCTCTGTACTTTCATACATCTGTCACTGAAGCACTTCATTAGCCAAATGAATTAGATAAATCAAACTGCTCCATATAACAAAGCACTGTAAGCAAGCAAAGAGTAGATAACTTTGCAACAATAAGTAGGCTAATCGTAAATAATCTTATTTTTTTAAATAATCTTTTTTTTTTCTTTTTAAAATCTTTAAAGTCATTTTTCACAGTTCCACACTCCAGCGAGTTAAGGTCTTTTACCTTTGTAGGGTAGTTACGTAGATGTGTGTGCATAAGTGTGTTATGTCTACAGTGACTGATTGCATTGATCTAATGGCGCTTTTCCACTGCATGGTACGGCACGGTACGGCTCGGTACGGTTCACTTTTGGGGGGTTTTCCACTGGGTACAGTACCTGGTACCTGGTACTTTTTTTAGTACCACTTCGGTTGGGGTTCCAAGCGAACCGTACCGTTACCAAAACGTGACGTGTAAACTCTGCTGATCACGGATTGGCCGGAGAGAATCGTCACTACCTGCGTCACTGAACTTGCGACACAAACACAAAAGAACCGCTAGATTTAAATCAGCACAGCCAGCGAAGGATCGAATGCAACTGTTTTGAACGAGCGCACCTTTTTTTAACAACCAAAAAGTGGCTGTTCCCCCTGTTGAGGAAGTACAGACGTTGCTCTCGTTGATAGCAGAGGAGCGGATCCAGTGACAGCTTGATGGGGCGACACGGAATGAAAAAGTTTTTTAGGAGTCGCGGCGGCGCAACTATAATGACATGTGAATAATCCCGCCCACTCTAAAGCGATACTAAACTGCAGTGGAAACGCAAACCGAGCCGTGCCGTACCGTACTGAGCCGTACCGAGCCGAGTCGTACCACGCAGTGGAAAAGCGCCATAAATGACTATTCTTCACAAAAATCCCAGTCTGTGCCAGGTACCTAATATCCACATAACACATGCACATAACAAAACTGACACACATGCATGCAGTGGTGTATAAAGTACCTGAAAGCCATACTCAAGTAAAAGCACAGATCTCTTACCAGAAAAAGACTTTGGTAGAAGTTGAAGTCACCGTTTAGAATATTACTTGAGTAAAAGTCTTATAGTATGTGATATGTATTGTACTTAAGTACGAAAAGTATTTGTTCAATCTTAAACATACTTAAGTATTGAAAGTAAAAGTACAAGTAAATGCAAAATGGAAAATAAGCAAATAAATATATATAAAACATGTTCATACACTGCTTGAGTAGCAAGATTGTGTTCAGTTTTAACTCTTTCTTCCATTTTGAATTTTTGGGTAAGAATAAGAAACACTTCATCCGGTACTTAGTGTCTTTCATTCCAACATAAGAAAACATTACTGGAATCTGCATCTGAAATAGCATTTAGATGTATTTACACAGTTTATGTATCTCAGAGGGGACATGGATGCATTTAAACTGCAGTTACAGATGCATAAATAGGCCTAATGTTTTGTTTTTAACATAAAACGTTGAATACTGATATTTGAAATCATTTAAAACATGAAAAAAAAGTCGAAATGTGAAATTAAAACCGCCAGTAGGTGACAGCAAGTTGGTTAATCAGTGAGTCATTGAGATTCAACCGATTCATTCAAACAACTGAATCATTCAGAAACAAAGCATTTGACTGTGTTAATGAGTGAATCACTTAATCATTTATTCAACCGATTCGTTCAAAAAGCTGATTCATTCGATAAGTAAACACCGTCCATTGCTCAAAGACGCAAAACAGTGCTGTGATCTTTGTTTGGAACTATTTTAATTGGCAAAATTGAGCAAAAACAAGAAATATTATGTCTAAAATATGTCACTTATTGCTTTACTGAACTTGTATAAACTAATTATTAAATGTGTGATATAGATTAAGTTAAATATATTCAATTATATAAATATAAAAAACATACAGAAGCATTTCGCCATCTACAATTTAGAATGCCTGGAATTTTGAGTTTTAATAGACTAATAAATCAATGTGCGTGCACTAGGTGTGTGATTTGGTCCAGCGTCTCCTCGTTCCTCGTGTGTGTGCATCGTGACAGTAACGAAGTATTATTATTATTATTATTATTATTACACCACTGCATGCATGTGTATACAAACACACGCAAATGGATATAATCTTTGTTATGAATTTGGCAGAACAGGACGATGATCTCAAAACCAGACGTACGGGTGCATCTCAATAAATTAGAATGTCGTGGAAAAGTTCATTTATTTGGTAACACTTTACTTGAAGGGGTGTGCATAAGACTGACATGACACCTTCATAATCATGACATGACACAGTTTCACAATTTGAGTTGAATTACTGAAATAAATGAACTTTTCCACGACATTCTAATTTATTGAGATGCACCTGTATAGTAGGAATTAAACCTCACGTAGAAACAAGAGTTCACAAAAACATTCTTCCAAAGTGCATGAAAAGACTCACTCTGGTTTATTTGTCAGATTATTGAAATCTTACTATCGATTTTCAGTCAGTAACTTGATGTGAGGCTATAGTATGGTACATCAAATCATGTGGCTTATCGAGGATATCGTTTATTTATTTAGCCATCAGACAAGATCCAGCCTCCAGTGATGGCATTCAAGCTGCTATTTGCCTCAAAGAAAGAATAGTTGAGTGGCCTGAGGTGCTAAACTCCAGCGGTTTTAATATTCGCATATGCTGAGGTTTCTGGGTCTCCCAGTGGTGGCAAGTGTTTATACTTTCCTTGAAGTTTCTAGTGAGTCTGAAGACCTTAATTACTACGGTTCAGGTGTATTTATTTAGGGTTGGAGCAAAACTCTGCAGGACAGTGGCCCTCCGGGAACAGGTTTGGACACACCTGCTCAAGGGCTTTCTGCCTTCTCACATGTAGAAGTTTCTGGTCTCTGAATGGAGCTGAATTCAAGTCAGACTTCTGAAACAAGGCTTTTATGAAACTATATGTAAAACCTCAAACTATATTTACAGTAGTAAATGTTATAATTTAAAAACGACTTTGCTGATGTTCCTGGTCTCCAAATGGAGGTGTTGGCTCCCAGGAGGTTCAGCTCCCATTTCTGATTGTAAGCTTTTTGAGTGACAAAACCAAAAGTAAAAGCTTGAATTATATTCACAGCAGTAAGTGTTATTAACATGAGACTTTTTGCCATTGAGCAAGCTCCACTTATAGCATTGACTATCAAGTTTTTTGCCATTTCATTTGAACAACGTATATCTCTTCAGGGAACCGATCAAAGAAAAAAACACATCTATGGCCGTAACCAGGGTTTGAAAATTAGTGAGGTCTGGGGTGGGGTTAAAGGGATAGTTCACCCAAAAAAAATACATTGATGTGTAAAGACACGAAACGATCTCTCAAATGGACCATTGACACTATCTACAATCTCAATTAGGAGTGTCAATGGTCCATTTGAGAGATAGGTGGCGGTAATGCACTTATAAGTCTGCGATCTGCCGTAAAGCAAGAAAAAGAAGAAGACGAAGGACAGTTCAGACACTGCAGTGCATCAGAGGTAAAAAACTATATAAATACTGTTCAGTTTCTGGCACAGATTGATCGTTTCGGGTCTTTACACATCAATGTATCGTCACGAGCCGCAGGGTTTAATTTGGGTTTAATAACATATTTGCATATGTAGATCTGAGACTCTGGTAGTTCCCGGTGTTCGACCGCACACTGTATACATTACTTGCCCACCGCGATATCACCCCCAATGTCATTTTGCTTTTTTATAGAAATAAAAATCATTCAGTTCAGTCGGACAACAGATGCTACAATTGTACAGAGAGGCGCTTTCAATGTGAGTACTTCGGGTTTACACAAGCACAAAGATGTGCGTGGCAAAAATGACGAGGAAACTATAGCAGAAGGAGGATTTGGTTTTCAAGCGAAATGTAAATGTAAAGCAAAAGACCGCTTTTTAAACCAGAGAAGGTGAACCAAAAAAAAAAAAAAAGACATGCAAGCACTGTCACCAACAGCCAATATAGTATTAACGTTCTTTTTGTTTTCATTTTGAACAGCCTGTTTTCTTTGCTGTTTATCTCACGTTACGCTACGGAGGCTTTTTTATTTTTATTTATTTTTTTATTCCACAGTGTATGCCATGCCTTGTCTTATTTGTTTTTGTTAATAAGGTTCTATAAGCTAGTTTGTCATTGTATGGTTTTATTGTTGTTGTGCATTTCATTAAGAATAATAATGAATCCATCTTTCAAGCATTCGTTTTAGTCTTAGAAAGTGAAAGGTGTAAAGATGTAAGCGCAACAGACATCTTTAGCTACATACCAAGGTTACAGTATATACCAGTGTGAAGATTTCCTCACCGTCACATCCTTACATCCCTGTCCCATGTTTTATCACATGACCTCACTACATGCATTTGAAATGTTTATTGTTTCATTATGTGTACTGCTTCATTTATTATTTAACAAAATATAAACAGTAGGGCAGGGCTGGGCAACTTTGGTCCTGGAGGGCCACTGTCCTGCAGAGTTTAGCTCAAACACACCTGAACAAGCTAATCAATGTCTTCAAGATCAATAGAAAGCTATAGGCAGGTGTGTAAAAAAAACTCTGCAGGACCATGGCCCTCCAGGACCGAAGTTGCCCAGCCCTGCAGTAGGGTATATATAGTATGCAGTAATGAGTATGCTATGAGTAACACAGCCTTAGTCTTAGCCAGACAGAATAGTAAACAGGTGCCAAGCATTCTGAGTCATTCTTGTCAGACTGTGAGAAAATAATTGTAAAGGTCTCGTGAACAATACCACAAAAAAAAAAAAAAACATTACAATACAGAACCATTCTTTTTTTGTTGAGTTGCTCTGATTGTTCTAAATGGTTGCAATTGTAGATGGTTAATTAGTGGCCAAAAAGCCATGTCTCTATGATAATCTAGTCTCCCTACTATAACTCGAGTTCCTCTATAAATGTAAGTATAAAGGTTTCTTTTTTCTTTTTCCCGCTTATATTCTAATTATAAGAAAAAAATCGGTCAGTCACTTCTGTGGTTTCATGCTGTAGAAGGCAGATTCATATGGGGACATTAATAAGAATAATACGATTCTTAAGGGAAGACATGTTACATGCCTCTCCAAAGACAAGCAACATGACCAGCTTTGCACGTGCAATGTAGAGAGAGAGAGAGAAAAAAGATTTAGAAATCATGAATGAAGACAGAGCAGCAAGCAGACTATAAAAGGAAATGAGAGAGAACAGCACTGGACATCCGGAGTATTTAGCATTGTGAAGTCTCCACATGCCTTTGTCTAAACTCCTTGGGTGCAAAGAATGAGTAGACGTCCTCAGGTCTATTATACAGGACACTGAAGATGAGGGCTTTGTGACAAACATGAAATGTTCTGGTTGTATAACTGTGTTGAGTCTACATTTTATGCATTACTGTGTTTTTGACACTGCTGCAATAAGAATTAGTTCAAATATCTTACCTTAAAAAGGGATGTCTGTGTCTATGACACATTCAAAAAGCAGCTCAAATCAACCGTTTAAAGGGATAGTTCACCCAAAAATGAAAATTCTGTGAATCTAAACAAGTATGCTGTTATACTTCTGAAGGATCATGTGACACTATAGAATATTGGCTGCTGAAAATTCAGCTTTACATCACAGGTTTATATATATATATATATATATATATATATTAGTGCTGTTGATCAATAAAAAAATAATAATCTCACTTTTTTTTCAGAAATTAATCGCGATTCATGTCTTTATGAAATAGTTTTTTCCCCCCTAATGTTTAACCAATTGACTATAGCCATTCTACATTACAGTATAATTGAGAGCTGTCAATTTTAACATTTATTACACTTTAAAAAATAGCAACTTCTAATTTAAGTGCACTTAAAACAATCTTCACATAAACCCATTAAAATAAATATCATATTTACCTGTGCCCTTCAGCAAGTAGGAAATTTACAGAAATGGAATAAAGACATCAAACACTAAGTTCTAAATAAAATAGAGATGAATCCTTAAAGCTACAAATGTTATTGATTTACTCTTTTTTTCTTTTGTTCTTTGATTAACACATCACAGCAGCTGGTTATTAGGTTATTTTGGCTGCTTTAAAGGTGCAGTAGGAGATCTTGGAAAATGCTAACTTTAGCCTGATAGCACTGAAAGCGAACGTCCCACCCTCCCTGCAATCGCCATCCAAAGGCACGCCCCCTAAACGCATATACGCTCACAGACCAGAATACTAGAGAACATTACAATAGGTTACATCAGCGGTTCCCATTTCCAGTCCTCGCACCCTCACATCCAGACACTGCACGCAAATCCGTGAATGAGAAGTTAAGTAAACTTAAATGGATTTCTCCTGCTCAGGGAGTAGGGAGCAATGAACACTGTGTAGGGATCATATCGATCGGAACACAGTTCATGCACGTAGCTCACTTCTAACGAGCTGGTTATCTGAATCGGGTGTGTTAACTAAGCGAGACATGCAAAATATGCAGAGCACGGGGGCGTGATGACTGGAATTGGGAACTGCTGGGCTACATCATGTGTCATTCACCGGTGAGAAAACTTTATAGTACAGTTAGTAAAAGTACTACAATACCAGGAAGGAAGATCGTGTTGCTTTTTCATTTTAGGAAGCTTAAGGGATAGTACACCTACAAACTATATGTAGAGTAGGTGATCATGTATAACCATTCAGTTTGGGGTTGGTTGAATTTTTACCCATCAGTGCAGAAATTGTGAACTATTAAATACTAAAATATTAAATATAAAATCTGTGCTTCCTGAGTGAATATGAATATGATATTCAGTGCAACAACATTCTTGCTTCTGTAATATTGCTAACCCTCTATAGGACTAATTGTGAATTTACAGCTTAAAAAAATTTGACTTTATATTTTACATATATTTAGGAGTAAAATCATTTTCCAAAATTTGTTTTCTTAATCTGACCTTTTTTTAGGGATCTGTCATTTATAACTGACGTTGTTCCATTAGGGTAAATTATTTTTGTCAAATTGTCTGAAAAACATAAAAAATCTTTATGAACATTCCATTTTTTTTCCTGTGCTGCTATATTTGATTTGGAACTCGCGTGTGAAAATGTCTAAAATTTGACACAAATTCGGATGCAATTTCACTGCCTGAAAACCATGTCTTAGTGTTTCAAAAGCATTAAAACAACTTTAACATCGTGTTTCATCTTGGAATTTCAAATCAATTATCGTAGCACAAGTGAAAGTCAACAAGACTCTTCTTTTTCAGTGTACCCCACACATAAGTAGATGTTGACTTGTGCAGTCATCATTGGAGCATCGCTGCCTGTCAGTATAGCAATGCCAATAGACATTGGCATCTTTCCTGACCTCTGGTTGTTGTATGGATCCTATCTTTCGAACTGGCATACACTAATGTACCCAAATGCCTGACTTCCACAACAACCTATTCTTCATCACTGCCCTCACCCTCATTGCTTCTATCCGCCTTGGTCCTAAACAACTTGTTTTATTACTACAACCTGATTTTCTGATGCACTCATATCACTATCATCAATACTTTCTGAAATAAGCACAGATTTGTCTCTCCATCTACCAAAAATCTTACAAAAATTAACCTAAAACACATGCATAAAGGCTATAATACTGCCTGCCAATGCTGTTCAATAGTGCCAGCTGGTGACCGTGATTTCACCAAGTACAACATGTTCCTGGATTAACATTCTTGTTGATCCTGGAACAAAATTCCTATCAACCAATCAGAATTGAGGGATAACTTTTCAGGAAATATCTGTTTTAGGCTTACAATCAGGGATAGGTGCTTCTACACCCTTGTCAATCAGCTATCATTTCGCACTGTTTTAGGAATAAATTATGGGTAGGGTTAGGTTTAGGGGTAGGGATTGGGTTAAATCTATATTTTTGGACAGTTATGTTGATCCAGGATCAACAAAAGATGTTGATCCAGGAACATGTCTTACTTGGCAAAATCACGGCGACCGTGCCAGCTACACAAAATATGCATCACATAATAGGACTTTGTCAGTTATGCATGATGCTCAGATTTGTTGGTCTCTGAGTTGTTGTTTTTATAAAAGTGCATTAAAAATTACAAAAAACTTTAGAAAACACATTTGGATGTACAATTATATTTTTTATAAGTTGAATTTATATGTATTTTCTAGTCTAAAATGAGCTCACAATGGAGCCTTGAGAGCATGTGACCTAACATGTGCTAATTACTTTACTACTTAGTTACCAAAAATGTGAAGCACATGGCTAATATATTTTAATTTTACTGGTTGAAGGGGATGTCATTTGACATCACTAAAATAAAATGTTGTTGGTTGAACATTAATATTGTATTTTAAATGCAATTTTCTTAGCGTCATTTATAAATGACGATATCCCATAGAGGGCTAAACTAATGTGCCAAGATGCTATGTTGTATAACATCCTCAAACAGTGTAAAATTAGGCTATTGAACCACTACTGTTGCAAGTATATTTGGTTCCATTACATGCAACAAATAGGTCACCAAGTTAATGGGTTTTAGACCCTCTGCGTCATACTGAGTATACCAATATCCCTTACTTGTGGAAAAATCACTGTAACACATGGCCATTAGTGCCTTTTTGCTTTATTCTCAGTAGCACTACTGAATTACATTTCACAGTACCATAGTGTTTACTTGGAACTACACTATACCACAGGCAAGTGCTGTAGAAACACTGAGTCACTAAGGCAGGAACATTTAGTTTGTCAAAAGTCCACATGCTCTGCTCAGACATGTGACATGCTCACAGCATTGCACTAAAACAAGGATGTTTAAGCACACATGCACAGAAAAGCCACAAGCAAAGAGGATGATGGGGAATGTAAATATTTAGGCTCAATAAGGGAATTAATCATTCAATGTGGTAAGAGCACACCAGTCAATTCAGATCAGTTGTGTTTCAACACTAGTTTCCAGGCAATGTCAAAATGTTGGGACCAGAGATCACGAGACATTCACAATTCTGATAAACATGGGGACGATAATAAGCTGGAAAGATAAAGTGGCAATAAAAATAATCCTAACATTCTTAAGACAGCTGCACTTTTGAAAGTGATGTAAGTGCAGAGTAAATTCCTGTGGACATTTCAGAATTGACCTCTGCTGTATGTCTTAAAGGGGTCATATGATGTTGATAAAAAGAACATTATTTTGTGCTTTTGGTGTAATGAAATGTGTTTATGCGGCTTAAGGTTAAAAAAACACATTATTTTCCACATACTGTACATTATTGTTTCTCCTCTATGCAACCAGCACGGATCAGCTCCAGGCATGACGAAGCAGATATTGTCCTCTTTTGGGAGGCCAAACAAAGTAGTTTCACTTTTCACAACGAAACACACAGCGCCTTCACGACATGGCGGCGGCAACAACAATACTACAGCGAGAATAAAAGAATATTTGAGACTAAATTTGAGACTTTAGTCTTTGCAACTTTACAGATCTTCTTTATGCAGCAAGAGCTTGTAACACTCCAAAGAGAAAGGAAAAATGGAAATCGCATCATATGACCCCTTTAACTTTGGTTCCCTTTCAGTCGGTCACTCTCAATATCACGTCGGTGACCAACGAATTGGGAATCTCGCCAGAGAGACCAATCCACTTCGAGTGTAAACTGAAAGAGCCAATGCACATTGGCATGCGATTATTGCATCCAGCTGCCGCTGATCACAGTGTGAGTATTAGTAGGCAGCCAGTGCAGCGCATAATCAGCTTTTCGCTTTGGAGCCGAGCGGTGTTATCGTTCTGCTCCTGCCAAGCCTTCGTGTGTGTCGAACGAGTCAGCACTCTCCAAGGAGCTTCTTTGTGCGGGTGTTACGGCGCGACAGCGGGTTGGTCGACAAACTACAGGCTGAGTGGGTGCAAACTACAGGCTGCACTACAGTATTGCGGTGGCCATCTCCCCTGTAAGCTTCAGCACAGCTAAAAGAACAATCCTAAAAGAGCATTAACAGGTGAATGTCTTTTTAAAGATGGCATTTCACCCGTGCGTTTCTGGATGCGGTCGTTACCTGGCGCCGGGTGATGGTCACGATCGCTGTCTCACATGCCTGGGCATTAAGCACGCTGAAGTGGCGTTCGTGGATGAGTCATGTTCCCATTGCGAGAAGATGACCATCTTGGAGTTGCGGACCAGGCTCCACTACCTCAAAAGTTGAAGTTCCGGTGCCTTTGCCACGATCTAGTTCTCTTCCTGGCAGAAGTCAGGGGAGGACTACTTCTGGCAGTAGCTCGGGCAGTTTGAGGATCACAGTGGCGGCAACCCCTCTGAAGAACCAACCTCCCAGGGACCGCCACTCCTCTTGCACTTCGCAGCCAGCCGAGCTCCCTAAGGAACGTGCTGGGCCCTCTACAAAGAGCGTACCAGCCGTATCCTTTGGGGCTCCTACCGACGATCTGATGTCGATTGCTGAATTGGAGGGTGAGCCTGAGCTCTCTGGAGAGGAAGATTTGGCTGCACTGCCGCCCTCCGGGACAGTAGCAAGGCCTGAATCGGATCCGGAGATGACAGCGATGCTTTCCCGGGCCGCCGAGAGGGTAGGGCTCGAGTGGAAACCTCCACCGCGTCCCGAGCCCTGGAGGTTGGATGACTGGTTTCTCAGGGTGGCCCGCGCTGGTTCTCAGCACCCCACTCCGGTGCCATTCTTCACGGAGGTGCATGAGGAGCTCACTAGGTCGTGGATGGCACTTTTTACTGCCAGAAACCGGCCTAGTAGTTCCTTTTCCCTCACCACCCTCGATGGTGGAGCAGCCAAGGGGTATACGGCGATCCCCCCGGTGGAGCGGTCGGTAGCGATGCAGTTGTGTCCTGGTACCGCTTCCACCTGGTGGGGCTGCCCGAGCCGGGTCCCTGCCCCACTGCGGGTACATCGGTGGTTCCGCTGGTCCCGCTTGTACGGTATCTGGAAGCCTGGCTAGCGCTGTCTAGCCCGTCTGGCTGGCTCCTTCGGACCATCAGACTCGGCTACGCGATTCAGTTTGCCCGGCGTCCACTCAGGGGCATCCACTTCACATCAGTAAATGCGGCTGATGCTCAGACCGCTTCAGCACTGGCTTCATTGCCGAGTCCCGAGGTGGGCGTGGCAGTGAGGCACTCACCGGGTCCAAGTCACACCGGCCTGCCACCAAACCTTCACCCTGTGGTCAGACCTCACGTTTCTTCGGGCAGGAGTGCCCCTAGACCAGGTCTCGAGGCATGCTGTGGTGCACACGGATGCCTCCACCACCAGCTGGGGTGCCACGTACAATGGGCAAGCAGTCTCGGGGGTGTGGACGGGCCCCCAGCTGCAATGGCATATCAATTGCCTCGAGTTGTAAGCAGTTGTCTAAGAGGGCACTTACAAGACAGGCATGTACTGGTCCGTACGAACAACACTGCGACCATTGCGTACATCAACCAACAAGGTGGTCTGCGCTCCAGTCGTATGTCGCAACTCACCCGCCACCTCCTCCTTTGGAGTCAGAAGCATCTGAGGTCGCTTCGTTCCGTTCACATTCCGGGTCTGCACAACCGTGCAGCCGACAAGCTGTCTTGAGCTGCACTCCCCGGAGAATGGAGGCTCCATTCCCGGACGGTCCAGCTGATCTGGAGACGTTTCGGAGTCGCTCAGGTAGACCTGTTTGCCTCTCCAGAAACCTTTCACTGCCGGCTGTTTTACTCCCTGACCGAGGGAACACTCGGCACGGACGCACTGGCACACAGCTGGCCTCGAAACCAACGCAAATATGCATTTCCCCCAGTGAGCCTTCTCGCACAGACACTGTGCAAATTCAGGGAGGTCGAGGAGCAGGTCCTGCTTGTGGCGCCCTACTGGCCCACTCGGACTTGGTTCCCGGAACTGATGCTCCTCATGAGAGCCCCTCCTTGGCGGATTCCTCTGAGGATGGATCTACTGACTCAGAGACGGGGCACCCTGTGGCACCTGCGTCCAGACCTCTGGAAACTTCATGTCTGGTCCCTGGATGGGACGCGGAGGTTCTAGGTGACCTTCCCCAAGATGTAGTTGACACCATCACTTCGGCGAGAGCACCATCTACGAGACACACTTACGCCTTGAAGTGAAACCTGTTCGTCGAGTGGTTTTCCTCTCATCGAGAGGACCCCCGAAGATGTCCGATCAGAGTCGTGCTCTCCTTCTTGCAGCAAGGGTTGGAGCGAAGGCTGTCTCCCTCCACCCTTAAAGTTTACGTCGCTGCTATTTCAGTTAACCACGACCCCATAGAGGGGAGAACGGTGGGGAAGCACGACCTGGTCAGCAGGTTCCTTAGGGGGGCGAGAAGGTTGAACCCTCCTCGGCCTCCCTCTATACCTTCTTGGGACCTGTCTCTGGTGCTCGATGCACTACAGTGGGTCCCATTTGAGCCTTTGCAATCAGTTGATCTGAAGTTTCTTTCAATGAAAACTCTGCTCCTGCTTGCACTGGCCTCCATCAACAGGGTAGGGGACCTGCACGCATTTTCGGTCGATGATTCGTGCTTAGAGTTTGGGTCGGCTGACTCCCAGGTAATCCTGAGGCCCCGGCTATGTGCCCAAGGTTCCCACTACTCCCTTCAGGGATCAGGTGGTGAGCCTGCAAGCGCTGCCCCCGGAGGAGGCAGACCCAGCCCTAGCTTTGCTTTGTCCCGTCCGAGCACTGAGATGCTACGTAGATAGGATGCAAAGCTTCAGGACCTCAGACCAGCTCTTTGTCTGTCACGGAGGCCGGCAGAAGGGGAATGCCGTCTCTAAGCAGAGGATGGCCCACTGGATAGTGGATGCCATCACCCTGGCTTATCAGGCACAGTGTACGCCCTGCCTGCTCAGGTTGCGAGTTCACTCTACTAGAAGTGTTGCATCCTCCTGGGCCCTGGCTCGTGGCGCCTCGCTGACAGATATTTGTAGAGCTGCGGGCTGGGCGACCCCCAACACGTTCGCTACATTTTATAGCTTTCATGTGGAGCTGGTATCCTCCTGTGTTCTCACCTCAAATGGGTAGTGGCACTGAGAGACCCCGGTTTAGTGTTGGCTTG
>NW_015536578.1:498768-506334 GCF_001515605.1 Sinocyclocheilus anshuiensis
TATATATATATATATATATATATATATATATATATACTGTATATATACATATATATATACTGTATATATACACCTTGCTACGTGTACTGCGTTAGGCTAGCCGAGACTTGTCATTTGCACTGATATATTGTTGCTCTTTTGTTAGTTTTGACTGCTTTTATTGTCCTCATTTATAAGTCTCTTTGGATAAAAGCGTCTGCTAAATGACTAAATGTAAATGTAATGTAAATGTAAAGTCTACGGTATAGCCTCAGAACCTGTGTTTCCCCGGCAGACTTCTGCCATTTCCAAGAGGGTTACAATCACCTCTAATCTTCCATATGCACCTAAACGGTTGTTCATATGTGTAACTGATTCCGAAACCTTCTCCAGGAAGGATGGGACTTCTGCAACGTTCCTGTTCCGAGTGGAGTGGGTACATTTTCCCAGTGTTATCCAATCTCAGTGGGTAGTGCTACGACAACAGTGACTGGCCTTCTTGTTGCGAGTCCCGGCCTACACCAAAAAGGGGCCCGGGCGGCTCGCTCAGGACACTGGAAGAGGCAGCATCCATGGCACTTTGGTAGGGATTACCAATTCGTCGGTCACCGAAGTGACGTCGAGAGTGACCGACTGAAAGGGAACGTCTCGGTTACGTATTGTAACCCTCGTTCCCTGAAGGAGGGAATGGAGATGTCACGTCCTGTCGCCACGGCTGCTGTACCACCGCTGAGCGGCTGGCTCACCGGCTCGGCTCCTCAGCGAAAACCTGATTATGCGCTGCACCGGCTGCCTACTTATATTCACGCTGTGATTAGCGGCAGCTGGATGCAATAATCGCATGCCAATGTGCATTGGCTCGTTTAGTTTACACTCGAAGTGGATTGGTCTCTCTGGTGAGATTCCCAATTCGTCATCACTGACATGACATCTCCGTTCCCTCCTTCGGGGAACGAGGGTTACAATACGTAACCGAGACGTTATTTTAATTAACCATTTGTGATCCATGATGAAAGCCAAAATGTCAAGGACAGAAAAGAGATTAAAAGTTTCCATACTTTTCCTTGTGACGAAGAATTTAATTTAAATGAAAATTTACTATAGAATAAATTCATATTAAATGCAGTTAGTTGAACTGAAGTTTTTTTTTTTTTTAATCTACCTATATACATGTAGGACTTTTTTGACTACCTATGTAGGACTTAAGTACATCTATATATCTCATTTCAAAATTACTTCTATTGTCTTTGAAATGTGGTTAAAGTATACTTCCTAATGTACTGAGAAGCATTATGGAAAACTACAATATACTTTAATGTCATTTATATTTAAACTTGTATGTCATGTATTTAAATATATTTTTAAATGTATATTACAATTATTTCTAATGATGAAGTTGATTTAGTACTTTCAAAGTATATTAACTTTAAATGTAATATTGAATACATTTAAAATTATAATCAAGTACTTTACATGTGTTGTATTATGTTAGTCAACACATCAAAATAAGTGTACTTTAAAGCACGACAAAGCATGTTTATTAAAACAATGATTTAAAATTTACTTTAAAGTACAACTTAATTTGACACTTATTTTTTTTGTACTTAAGTGTACTTGCAGTAAATGTGTTAAGAAACTATCATGAAAATGTACTCTAAATACACTTAAGTTGCCTTTTATTTATTTACATTACATTATATGCAAGTACATGTTTTTTTTAATATACTAGATTTGAAGAACACTACAAGTGCACATTCAATACAATTAAGCACTCTTTTTTTTCATAAGGATTTACTTAAGTTAAGTTTACCTTTCGCTAGTTTAGTTTTAATTTACTTACATTTCTAGTGGCAAGCAATTTGTGTCCGCACTGAAGATGAAAATGCTGTGCAGCATGACACAATCACAGCCAATCAAACCATATTTTGATGTCAACAAGATATCACTCATTTAGGTTGTTTGGAACAGAAACACAGATTTACATTGTTAGAATCTTATGGATTAGTCATAGTAGGACATGGTATTTAGCAATTTAACACCAACAAGCCTCCTAACTTGCAAAAAATGAAGATTAAAGTCAGTTTTTTTGTTCCGTTGTGATATTTTATAAAAAAATGTAAAGTGTATTTTACTGTTTTGTGCGTGCTGCTCTTTCCCAGCTTTGGGGAAAATTCACATGAGACACAAACTTCATACCAGCCAAAGGTCAAGAGGATCGCTATTTGACACAGGAGATGGGTGGAGCCACTGCAACTTATTTGTGGGAACTACCCCTTCCATGTGGGCCAACATACAGCCAACTTCATACTCACACAGTTGCATACACTATGTAGATCTAAAGAATGTACATCTGCTACAAGACCAACACATCCCAAAAATGTCAAAGGCTGTGCTACTTGCAGTGTCACTCGGGCTGAGAGCTTCTTCCCCTCGGAACAATTTTACATCCTGTCTCGATCCCTCTAATCGAACACAATAGATTTTCCCCCAATTGTTTTGCTTTTTTGACCGAGCAGATTATTTTGGCAGGCGATGTAGCAGCGTTTTTCCTGTCCTTATCACCAACAGACATCTTTTGTGCAGTGCTGGTCCACCCATTCAAACCAGCATAGAGTGCACACACTTACTTAATGTGCACTCTTATCCTCGTGCACAACCTCAGGAACCACCCTGTGACCACATCCATTTCCTCTTCCCTTATATGGCCAAAGGAATTTCCAACAGAAGACAATTATTGACAATAAGACAATAATTATGCAATTATTTTTTAAAAAGCTCTATTGCAAAATTAACTAGTATATCATTGCGGCACTTTTATTGACATTTTTAGGCAGCAACTATTTCACTTTCTTTGATTTTCTATCCAAACATAGGTCAGACAACAAGAGCCAGTAATCGACCTCAAGGGATGAACATAATATCGTCAAATCTTCCCACACACAAACAAACAAAAGGTGCTTCAAATTACCATACTTTGAACTTCCTGACAATCAAACTTTTCCATCCCTTCCCAAAATGCTATTCTTCAAGTATTTCCATTAGAACAAAGGGGTCAAATAAAGTGCTGAATATCCATGACAACACTATGGCATAACTATAAAACATATTTAAGGGTATCGAATGCTGTAAAATCGCTCAAAATGCTTTTCAAATGACAGATCTGAGCATTGATTTATCATGTCAGATCTTTAATTAAATCATTAATCATATGTGTTTGGAAGGCTAACAGCATAATTACTGAGATAAATGCAGATACATCTGTTTTACCTGCACAAATCTCATACCAGCTGGCCTCCATTACACATGGAAATAATAATATCCAGCTCTCAAATACAATTAAGACAAATTTAGGTCAATTTTGGATAATTGTGCATTTGGCCTTGAATTGGAAAAGGCTCAAAGTCAGAGACTCAATGTGTTTATGGGCATGATCATGTTAGATTTAGACTGAATCCAAATGTTTAGAAAACTTCCAAAATGTGCAAAACTGTGTTTAGGATCTCTAACTTTCTTCATCATGCAACATATTTTTTTGCTGCCCAAGTGAGGTCACCTACAATGACCATACCCTGCAGGCCGGATCATTGCCTGTCTAAAAATAGCTTGGCCTGCATGAAACCTGAAATCACTACACTCCTTGTACCAGTATAATGCACAGCCTCAGCCTACTGCTGTCACAAGTTTTTGATCAGGGAGGTACAAAATCTGATAAGGCTTTAGACAAGGACGCTTCTTCTATTCAGTGAAATGAGTTTAAATTAGTTAAAAAAAAAAAACATGATATTAATACCTTGTTGTATAAAGAGCTCTTGGCAGATGTAAAACTTGTAATGTAAAAAAAGAGTGAAAACAGCATTTTCTGAAAGAAAACCTTTCACTGACTGCATCACAATCTCTTTAAGTGCAAACTGCCATTTCAGATGCACTTACTGTTCAAAATGAACATTTGTATCAGCAGACAACCTTGGAATAGACCTGACTGAAACTTGAGACCAAACTAAAGTATAGAATACCGTGAGAGTGACTGAATGATTATATACTTGTCTTTTAAACTGAGTTAGTGGAATTATGAGATTTAAATATTATTATAAAATCACCTTATACAGTATGCAATATCTTCTTCAAAAAACAAGGTGCCAAGATACATACCACAGCTAGATCTACAGCTAAAAGAATGAGGTTACAGCTGAAGGAGCTTTTACAGGCAGCTGGCAAACTATCAGCCCTTTTGAACTTGCTGTGTTTGCTGCTGGTGATGTGCGGTTGCCAGAAACACATATCAGCATGTGGATCAGGAAAAGAAAGATGTTCTCATGTTGAAATCATCCTCAGACTGTAAGAGGAGTTCATCAAAACTCACGTGAAGACTGCTGTCCAGTGGTAAAGCTACTACTATTCTGTCCACGGCAGCCATTAATCTGTACAAAACATAATAACAGTGATTATGATAACCTATTGAATAACCTATAATCTATACCGCCCAAATGAGAGTCCAAACAGCTGATAAAAACATCCATCAATTAACATCTTATGAAGTGAAGAGCTGCGTGTTTGCAAAGGTACAAATACTTAGTTGAAGCATTTTAACTTTTAAACTGTCACTTCAGGCCAAAATACGAGTCCATAATCCATAACGTTTCCTCAAGTGAAAAAGTCCATTCCTTGTTGTCCTCTCATATCAAAATCCACCGAGACATATTGTCTAGAACTGTTTTTCTAGTAAATGGTGCTTGATCTGTGCATATTTCGCTCCTGATTCAGACAAGATGATTTTTTTTCACTGGAAAAAGCAATATCATAGATAGAGGACTCATATTCTAGGCCGGTGCAACAGATTGAAGTTAAAAAAAGTCTTAATGATGGATTTGTCTATTACAAACACAGCTTTTCACTTCACAATATGTTAATTGATGGACTGGAGTAGTGTGGATTATTTCTGGATTATTGTGATGCTTTTATCAGCTGTTTGGACTCTCATTCTGACAGCACCCATTCACTGCAGAGGATCCACTGGTGAGCAAGTGATGTAATGCTAAATTTGGCCAAATCTGAAGAAGAAACAAATCCATCTACATCTTGGATGGCCTGAGGGTGAGTAAACGTTCACAAATTTTCATTTTTGGGTGAACTATTTCTTTAAAGCTTGCATCTCAACATCCAATCAATAACCGATGCATAAAACCAATCCCCATCCTACAGGTTTTCTTTTTCAACAATCCATTATATACTGGGATATACATCACAATATAATAAAGTAAAGTTCTGTCACTATTTCCATTTAATCACAACTTTTAACAACCCTGTCTTCTTGGAAATTTGCTTTTTAACATTAACATTGAGATTCTAGAAATTTAAATCTAGTTAATGAACAGTTCACCCCAATGCAGCATTATTCATCTTAAATAGCTTTCCAAATTAACACCAGCATTAGGAGGCATCATTGAAAAAAAAATAAAAAATGTACACACATACTGTCAGTTTGTAAGTATTAAAACATAACCACTCACAGACTCCAAACACATTTTCCTCATTAACTTCAGGCCAGTGTTTAATCTCTCACTGGGATACCAGTTGGTTAAATTACCACCAACAACCATGGGAGAAATGAAATGTGGCTTTAAAATAAAACAAGCTTTGAATGAAAGGAACATGCACACTGAAAATATCTGTAAATAGCAAACATTTGTGAATTGCAATTGAGGAACTTGTAATACAAACAAGGTCACTCCCACTCATCTTAAGGTTTCGTTCATAAATGAGGCACAAATCCGACACCACAATCTGTACTTAATTTTGTCCACTTAATATAGTAAAATTAAAAGCACACTTACTGCGTTGACCTCTGTTGTAAGGATAAGGACTGCAAAGAACAACAGAAAACACCTGCAATATGAAAAAATAGTGACTGAATATGTGTGCAAAGGGAAAACACATGCTTCTACAATACAAAGAAACAACAAATTTTACCTTAATGTGTTCCAGTGCTGTAGATGGTTCTCACCCTCCATGTGAGCCAGAAAACAGATCAAATCTCTCCTTCTGCTCAATTCCAGTATCTTGTTACTGCATACTCAATGATCTGAAAGTTACAGATTTATGATCTGAAAGTTACAAACTAATTCTCACTGTTCATATTTAAATTATATGTACTGGTATCTTTGTAGATCTCATGTTCCTTGCTAATAGATCCATAAGGCGGCAGCTGTGTTTTGGAACATGCTAACTGGTTCTGGTCCAACATGTCATTATCTTAAAGACCTTCATGGACCAGCAACGAACACACTAGCTCAAGGCGATCAAACTAATAGTTGCTAGTCGCTTCTTATAGCTAACATTTGGTACCATTTGTTAATGCGTCAAACTACGGTGACGCATTGATGCCACACACATTTTTTTTTTACTCAGTTATGTCGTAATAACGAGATATGTCGTTTTAACGACATCTTTTCTCTTTAAAACGACATCTTTTCTCGTTAAAACGACATCTTTTCTCGTAATAACGACATCTTTTCTCGTTAAAACGAGATCAAAACTGGGCTTAATATTTCCTTATTTGAATGACTGAAGTTTGATTTAACAACAAATCGAAATACGAAAAAAAATAAATAAAGAGATTTTATAATAATAACAATAATAATAATAATGATGATAACAACAACAATAATAATAATAGCCAAATAATATTAATAAGAATAAGAATAATAGCCTAATAATAATAATAATTATTATTATTATTGTTATTATTTCGTTCTGTTTGAAAACGAGCAAACGAAAATGAAGCTAGATTTTTCGTAGGCCTATTTTTGTTCGTGGGTAAACAAATGATGCTTTGATACTTTAGTCTGATTATATATTAATTATGTAGGCCTATTAGTGATTATATATTATTAAATGATATCTTTAGCTGAATCAAGCCACGCATAGCACCGCGCATCGCGTTCTTCTTATGGCTAAAATTCCAGGCTTTGCTTTATACTTGAAGGAATAGGCTGCGCTGCGCCTGGGTGTGAGCACAACATACAGATGAGCTCAGACGGGAAATACTGTACAGAACCTCTTGTTGGATTTAGGCTACACGAATTAAATAAACACACATTTGTTTTCGATTGTTTTATTTAAGTAGACCTTTAGACATAACAAGATGCGCCAGAAAGCGCTCCCTGTTATTTTACAAAAGCAATTTGTAACGTTTTGTTGTTATTGTGGAAGTATAGAAAATAAAGCAGACATTTCTTTCCTCTGTTATCGTGTAGCCTAATGGATCTCGCCGCCTATACAACAGCCAGGGCTGCGTTTCTCGATAACGATTGATCTTAGCACTTAAGAGCGTTTTCTACGAGTCATTTTACGATCATCGATCGTTCGTTCATGTGCGTTTCCCAAAAATGCACTTAACCCAGTCGCGTGTAGCCGTGTTTTAAGTGCTAAGTGCTACTCGCTATCCGTTTGTCAAGTGCTGAAATGTCACCTTATAAAATGGCTCGTAATTGTAGTACACGCTCGTTTATTGAAATGTTAACCTACCTAATGCTGCGTTCCAGACAACTCGGATATAATAACTATTATATTATATTATATTATATTATA
>NW_015536578.1:507139-550780 GCF_001515605.1 Sinocyclocheilus anshuiensis
CTCGTTATTACGAGAAAAGATGTCGTTTTAACAAGAAAACATCTCGTTATTACGAGAAAAGATGTCGTTATTACGAGAAAATATGTCGTTTTAACGAGAAAACCTCGTTATTACGAGAAAAGATGTCGTTTTAACAAGAAAACATCTCGTTATTACGAGAAAAGATGTCGTTATAACGAGAAAAGATGTCGTTAAAACGACATAACTGAGTGGTGAAAAAAATGTGTGTGGCATCAATGCGTCACCGTATCAAACAGTCTGTTTTGTTATTATTTAAAAGTGTTTAGTCACAAAAGCACACATTTAAACTTCATATTTTTTCATCTTAAACTACCTCTTGTCCATTATTGAAGGTGAAGTAACGGCAGAAGTTTACCTCGGATCGCGCACGCTCCAGTCTCAAACGCGCTTTGGGAAAGTTGGTTGTCTCACCTAAAATCCACCTTGCCAAAGCGTTTGTAAGAGAATTACTTATCTCCAACACTTAAAATTCCCCTAACAATGCTGAAACGCGAGTGATAGTTGTTCTAAACAGGGTTGTGTCGGTGCGTATTGATGGGTGGTCGTGGTCCTGACAGTGGGTGTGGTGGGCTCTTCTACCAGACAGTACTTTCAACAACAGCCACATAACGTGTAGAGCAAAGATGCAGACAAACGTATAGTTCAAGCTCTGGAAGAAGACAGGCAAAAATAGCTTGAAACGGAGAAGAATCCGTCAGCAGCGTGTCCTTTTGGACATTATTCATAGCGTGAAGATGCGGCTTCCATGCTTCACCGTTTTTCTTCTCACGGTCTCTTTGAGCATAGACAAGGGTACAGCTAAGGTAAGTCCAACTAAAAACTAAGTAATGTTAGGTTATATGCGTTTTATTAAGAATGTCGTCGGTTTGGACATAAGGAGTACCGTTATACGCTAGTGTCGCTTGCTCTCAGGTTCCACTTTAGATTTCACGTGAGAATATTTCGAGACGAAGTTAAAGGCTGGGATATAACTTAAGTGTATCTAACGATTTGAAATAGCAAACAACAAACCAAAATGCAAATTACAGAAGCAAACCGAAAGATATGAATAGCCTACGATTTATGCTGTAACTAAAATAATGGACGCTGGTCTCTACATAATTGTCAAAGGCATTATGTAGCCTATATTAATACAATTTATAGATTGTTTTGACAGTTTAGTAGATTCATGCACTTTTGGTGGTTCGGTAGACTTATTAGTTCAGCAATTTGATACAGATTCGAATTTGACGAGATTGTTTCCTTAGATCTTATATGATGCCTTAGTATCTTGATGTATTGTCATGAAGTAAATCTGTGCTTTGGCTTTTCTCTGCAGTTTATAGTTGCCACTCCTCTTGGCCTCGTCTGAGGGTTGTGTTGCCCATACCCCACCCTCTCAGTTCAATGTCAAAGTACTTTATTGGAATGACTGTTTGAGATAAAATAATGGCAAAACAAATAAAACCAGAGACTGGGGGAAAAATACAAAACAATAAAATGAAACAAAATAGGGTTCCAGTAATGTTATTAAAAATGTAATTAAATTAAATGCATTGTGAAAAAAAAAAATGCATTGTGCAGTAGAACACAATAGAATGAAATACATATTTAATAAGACATTAATGGTACACCAGTAACACCTGCATTTGATCTATTTGTGACACTTGACCTGAAACGAGACATTTTTATAGTATTTCACTGTTGTACTATGAAATACAAGCAGAATGTGTCACCCTGTCTCACCTCAGTACTGTCACGGTGAGACTGTTTTTGGAAACCATGTTTGTCTGAATCTAACTTTTTATTTGGCTAGACTGTGGGAAACAGCAGACAAACTTGGCTTCTTCTTTCGGTGTGTTGTACGCTTGTGTGCACACTGCTATGCTTAACACAAACTTCTGTAAACTTATTCTAATCATCTGGACTTTGTGTTCTATTTGTTAGAGGCATTTTACCACTCATCTATGAAATCAGTATAACGTATGAATGAGATCCATTTTTTTACCCAAGCAGAAGTTTTCTCCTGCATGTAGTTGCATTAGGATATAAATGCATTAATCTGAGAGAGCTATACTGGACATGTGTTTTTATTGGGGGAGTGGCCGTGGACGGGGCTCCAGTGTGAAGCACGTGCAGAGCGAGGATTCGGGAAGTGACAGGTGTCTGGGTGATAAGACCTAGCAGGATGATTTATTGTGACAATGATGAATTCACAAAGTCGTTACATCTGGTGATTCTGTGTAATTTCTGAATGCATGTCACATCTGTTGAATAAGCTACCACTGATGCAGATATTCGCAGGAGTATATCTGTATGAAGAATAACTGTTTACTGATTTCAAAGTACAGGCAAAAATGCCCCAAAATACCACAACATGCCTTCCAACTGTATTCCAGTGAAATTTGTTGATAGATTATCACATTACTACAAGCAATCCAAACTAGTTTGATTTAAACTGGTATGTCACATAGCTACAGTATACTGGATAAGCTATATACTCCAGATTGTTCTCTGGCATGAATTGAAACTGACGCTGTAATATCTCAGCACTTCTTGGTGCAACACCAATCACATGCCACCCGCAGCCTCCTCTCTCTGTCACCTCAGCCGTAGATTGTAATTGATGCCATTTGTGAGTGGTGTAAAAGTCAGGCTTGTGAACACTGTTTAAACAACTACAACAACAATAACCCTGAGAACAATCATGATTTTGCTCTGAATTGTGTGAGGCAAACACCAAAAGGTGTAACCATTTGTTGTTGTTGGCTTGTTTTGGAGACTAGGTTTCCATGCTCATTGAACACATCTGGAAGTATATAAAAATTAGTATTTTTTCTTAAAATGTGTTTAATTGCTGAGTGCAATCTATCTATCTATCTATCTATCTATCTATCTATCTATCTATCTATCTATCTATCTATCTATCTATTTCTCTCTCTCTCTCTCTCTCTCTCTCTCTCTCTCTCTCTCTCTCTATCTCTCTCTCTCTATATATATATATAAACCTTTATAATTACAAACAACTGGAAAAGTCATGACAATCCTGTAAAGGAAAGGAAAGACATCTTGAACACAGTAAATTGGCATAGACTATTAGGTGAAATGGATTGAAAAGAACGTATTGCAAATAATAATAATTAGTTACATTTATATAGCGCTTTTCTGGGTACTCAAAGCGCTTTACATGAAAATCCGCAAAATCCTCTCTAAATCTTCGCAGCATTAGTTGTATAGTGTGGTCCAGCATAAATCATGTGTTTGTTTTCTCTCTTGAGAGATCTCGAAATATTTGTTAAAAAGAAGTTTATGACGACTAAAGATTGGAATGTCACATTTGCAACAGTTTCTTGCAAATAGAAGGGATGAATGATATTCCTAGCAAACAAATATTTGTTTATATTATCTATGCACGTCTGTCTATTCAGTGGCACAGAAATAGCCTACATCCCCAGTTTATTTATTCAGAAAACCTTCTTCCTCATCTATATTTGTACATTAATGGAAGGCCAGTGATCCGGATAAGTTTCCATTGAATACTATGTTTTTCCAAGCTTGTTTTCAATTTTGACTCTCATAAAGTTAGCATGGTCTCATGTGTCTCCAGTTCATATCAGATTAGTGGGACTGCCCCTAGCACACTTCCTGTAGTTAACTCACTTCATTAGGATGCTAGCACAGATTAGATTCTCCACTTGAATGCAGTGCAGAAACAGGCACACTGTAAAATCCAATAGTTTACCTTACTTAGATTTAATTAGTAATCTTTACTTAGTTGTTATACTTACTAGGTTTTATTAATTACAGAGATTAGCGTTCCCTTTGGTTGGGCACTTGGAACTTGGTTCATGTAACTATAATTTTCTTCTTGTTAATGTAGCAATGCATCATGAAGTTTTCAAGGGAAGAAAAGTAATAAATAGATTGCTTTTAGAAGGTGATCTATCTTCTAATTAAAGCATTAGTGAATTTATTGTGTGTGTGATTATTGATGAACTTTTTCAAATTTAATTATTCATAAATACTTTGAGATGATCTTAATTGGGTTTATATAATCCTTAAATAGTGTATGGTAAAATGCTGAAGTCACACAGACTTAAACATTCAGCACATGAATCACAACAATGGTAACAATTCAATTTCATTTATTTTCATTAATTGTAACAATAACCATTTTATTTGCTCTTTTTGTTGTGCTACTACTGACACAAGACAGCAAATAAAATTGGCAAATAAAATTAACAACTGTAAAACAAAGCAACTGCATAATTTATTCATGCCGCAATGCACTCTGGGAGTCAGTGAGTAGCTATACTAAGTCACGAGTAAACCTAAATGAAAGGATCAAGTACCCCCTACAGTTCTTTTTTAGTTACTAGAACTCTCGTGTAAGTAAACTATACTAACTAAGCATTTGTCAGTACAACATACTATTCCTATTTCACTTTACTTAGTTTTTTCAAGGCAATCGGTTTGCATGCTTTTTTTAAGTAAGTCCAACTAATTAGATTTTACAGTGCAAAGTACATAAATGAAGGTGAACTCAGTAAACCTAAGTTGTGCAAACTCCACAACCAAAATCACAGCCATAAGCCAAAACCACAGTGTGCACCCAATACACCCCCGAAAGATGAATCAGATGTCCTATTTACATTTCTTTGCATCGCTCTTGATCAGTGACATTGTTATTGAATTGGATCCAATAATGCACATTACATTTACACTTGACATAAATGCATAACTTACATTTGCAATGCAAAACTGATATCCATCTATCTATTGTGAAAAAGACGTGCACTTTTGTACTGAATGTGCATTTGTAATTATTATTTTTATTACAAATGTGAAAATGCTTGGCAGTACATTTGGCAGTACACTTTAATCATATTTCAAAGACAATAGAAGTAATTAGAAATTACATATAAATATATACTTAAGTCCTACTTAAGTTGGTCAAAAAGCACTTAAGTTCAGCTAATTTAATATTTAAAAATTAATCTATAATACAGTCAAATAACATACAATTAAGTGTCCGAAAACATTATATTTACTTAGCACTGAAGTATATTCTTTTAAAATATATTCTTTTTGTATACACCTCTGCAATCAGGCCTGATCATTTTGATTGGACAAAAATCTGTATAGTGCAGGACAAATAATCAATATTTTTGTAAATTTTCACAGAAGAGAAAGACTTTAAATTTTATGTGTATCTAGTAGATATGACTTTTGTCAACTAGGAGTTCATTAGCATATACGTAGATGCTGCGAGAGATAACAGACATGGACTAATACCCAAAGTATACTTTTCTTGCCTGTGTTATGCTCCGGCTCATGGACAGTCCATATGGCATTTCATTTTCGTCAGCAGCACAGTTTGCTGAGTTCCATGCACGCCGTCTGCATGTAGCCCAACTTTTGTGTTCATGTAGCATTCAAAAACAAAGGTCCACTAAGTTGTGCACATGTGTCGGATGCATACATCCGTGTGCTCACGGTCAACTGAACTGTACTTTGAAAGGCTTACATGCTCAACTGTGTGCTATACAGGGCAGAACACAGACAATGAAGTATATCCGGGTCTTAAGAGCCATAAAACTCAAATTTTGATGTCTTTGAATACATACACTATCCTTATGTACTTTATGAAGTTAATACACCAACATTTGTGTTCTGTAATCAGTGTTATCACACCCTCTGATAGTGAAAGAAATTCCTCAAGTGACTCATGTGCAGTGCATATCTCTCAAGCCTGCCCTGCTCCTTGAGTCTGACCGTGAAAGTTTCGTGTGTGGGTTGTCCGTCTAATTCTTGGAAACTGCACATGTAGTGATGGGTGTGAGAGAGAGTGAGTGGGGAGAAGGAGGATGGAAGAGGTCCAATTGGAGGGAAAAACATGTCGGACATCACTAGGCTTACACACTGCTCCGCCTACACCAGATTGGACTGTTCCAGCATCTCCCGAGAGAGGGTGGATGGAATGCCAGTGCAGAGGAAGCAACAGTTGCAACTGTTTATCTTGTTGAATCCCTGTTCCTTTCCCCTTACCCTCAACATTTCTGAGTTTTATTTGTTTTCATCTCTGTAGAAAATAACCCATAGTCTCATAAAGCACTTACATGTGCTCGCTTTGCCAGCCAAGCAGCCCCAATAAACACTTTTTAATAGGGTACTCAGTATTTGATATACACGTAATTCTCTGCAAATTGTTGGCTGGACTGTCAACAAAAAGTTTGAAGTGATTGTAGAATTGTGCCTAAAGTCAAGGCTTCCAAGTCATGGATTTTTTAAATGTAATTTACAAGCCAGGGCTGCGTTTCCCAAAAGCTTTGTAAGCCTAAGACGTTCGTAAAAACGATTGTATGACTGATCTTAATATTACAGTCTGTTTCCCAAAAGCATCGTAACTTAAGTAGCACTTGAAAATCATCGTAGATCTACGAGTGCTCTGGAGTAATCGTAAAGCCCTAAGTGCAGATTTTATCTGTCAATGACTTGCTGACTTGCACGAAAACCAGCAATGTATTGGACCCGGAAATAATGTTTCTATATTATATACTGTAGTACTATAATATCTATCTATCTATCTATCTATCTATATATATTATTATTATTATGTAAAATATAATATAATATAATAATATTTTTTTTATAATAATAGTGTATTATAGTTATTTTATCCGAGTTGTCTGGAACGCAGCATTAGGTTAACATTTCAATAAACGAGCGTGTACTACAATTACGAGCCATTCTATAAGGTGACATTTCAGCACTTGACAAACGGATAGCGACTCCTAAGTAGCACTTAAAACACGGCTAAGTGCGATTGTGTTAAGTGCATTTTTGGGAAACGCACGTGAAACAATAACGAACTATCGTAAAATGACTCATAGAAAATGCTCCTAAGCTCTAAGATCAATCGTTATCGGGAAACCCGGCCCTGGACAAGTCTTGTAAATTAAAATCTTAAATAAAAATTGTGGAAATGTATATGTTCTATATGTATTATATATTGGAAATTTGGTTTCTCCAGAAATTGGTGAAGAAAAAAAAATAGATATTGTGTCCATGAATTAGTTATTATTAGAAATAGTAAAATCATGGAAATTATTTGGTCAAAAGTTGTGAGAACTTTACAAAAGATATAATTTTCTGTTTCCAAAGTTCCCACAAGTCTTGTGGGAACAATTTCCATGACCTTTATTAAACTTTCCAATTATGGCGCTTGGCGTAGCTGTTTCATTAATAAAAAACTCTTAAAATGTTCTTAAACTGAAACCACAAACATCAGATATTCTAAAAACATCCCAGTTTGCAGGGAAACGATCATTTGTATCTTAAACTCAGTTCACTGACAATTTAGAAATGGCCCTCAAATTACAAACACAATTCAGACTAATTGATTCTTATATTATATGCATCCTTTCAAATATTGTTACCCTTTGAGTAAGTGCCAGCTAAAGTGAAGAACCCTAACCCTTTCAGAAGACCATTGCTTAAGTTCACAGGGCCTGGGACACAGGCCCCGCTTAGCTCGAGTCCTTAGTGATAGGGCCTGGGACAACCTTCATCTGATGAAGGCCTTGCCCTTCCATTTCATGAACCCTGCTTAACTAGATTGAAAGAGGCAAATGGGGAAACCACAGAGGTGGTCAGGTGAAACCAGTTTGTGATTATGGCCATCATTGTTTTGGAATAGTTGAGTACAAAATCATCTCAGTAATGTGCTGTTTGAAGGAAAGTACATTTTATTACAGCTGACCATGATTTTATGGCAGTGAAGTATAAAGTGAAATGTTATACTCTTTAACGTGCAGTTCAACAATCTGACCGTACACACACAGCTTGTAAAATGCAGTTTAATGGGCTGTAAGGGTATTATTTTCTGGGTGGTCTGGGGAAACACCGCCCTTTTGCCCTTAACCTATTGATCTGCTGGCCACAGAGTGCAACACGTTTCGTCATTACATCAAGTATTCTCTTACAGTATAAGATTATCTCAATGGTGTATTAATACTGCACAGAGAGGAAGGCATATACAGATTTGCTATGGTGTAATGGAAGCAGTGCTGTAGTTCTTTAATACTTATTAGCTTTGCTTCCAGTCCATGGTGAGAAAAAGACAAGAGAAACAGTTTTTCTTTAGCTCAAATAGTTAAGTATTGCACTAGCAATGCCAAGGTCATGGGTTCAATTCCCAGAAAATGTGTGAAGTGGTTATAACCATGGCATTGATTTATATTCATACGCAACTATCTAGGAGCCACTCCCAAGATGGATAAATACTCTGTGAAGCCTGCTTCACATGGCACTACCAGGCGATTGGAATGTACCCTGTGAGCTTTGAAATTTTTCACTGAATCTGTGTGCCCTCAAGACTGCATTGGTTTCTCTTTTGCTGTAGTAAATCCTGTCTATTTCACACTGTCTGAGGTATTGATTGCCTCATACTGGGACAGGCGGGAACAGTCATCTCACATAGGCAGTCCCAGATCCCAGGATTTCTCTGCAGGAATGTGGGCTGGAGCCTGGGCAATACCCATAGCGGATCATTTGGTCTTGGTAATTGGGACTCAGCCAGCCTTCCTGGCCCATAATGCATGAGAGAGCCATCTGCCCTGTCAATCAAAGAGGAATGGAGGATGACTCAGAGAAGATGCCTGTGTTAATAGTATTATAAACAGGACATCATGCATTATTATTAATTTGTTATATAAAAAAAGTGGCAAAAGATCTGACTGTCTAGATGCACTTAGTGGTCAATGCACAATAAGATGTGACCAGACCTACACAAAAGCTGTAGGGCAGTTGTTTTCAATCAATCAATCAATCAATCAATCAATCAAGAAAATCAAAATATAACTATAATATATAGTTATAATATATACTATATAATATATAGTATATTTATAACTATAATATATATAAATCTATATTTTAGTTTAATAAGCTGTAATGTTGCACTACCAAAGCTACCAATTTCTACCATAAAAACCTTCAAGAGAAAGTCATGAATGAGCCCTGAGCCTTGAAATGCAAATGCCAGGTAGTTCTTATTTTGTCTCAAGTGTTCTAATAGAAGTTTAGTTTACTTCTGTCTGACTTGGTGGCCTCTCTTTTTGAAAGATTGGGCCTTCTGTTTCTCACTATGTAACAAATCATCAGAATTGGTGGGAGTTTGTGTTGTTCTGGGTGGTTTGTTTATGCAGCTGTCTTTGTGGATCTCAAAACATTCAGTAAAAAGTTTGGACTGGTCAGGACCATCTTCACTCCAGGTCATAAATCATAGAAAAAGATAGTGGGAGTGAACAGCTTGTTATATTTGTCATTAAGGATCAACATTGGAGTCATATTAGGCCTTTTCAGCATATGTCCAGACCCTCTAACAGATTGTCTGGTCATTTTATGCATTTCCTCTTCCCCTCCTAAGACCCTTGAAAGTCACAATGCAGCTGTCTGACCAGACCCTAACTGAAATCAGGTCAGATTTAACGGAATCGTTCTCCTAAAAGGAAAACGTTGCCTTTAAGAACTTTATTTCATGTAAAATAAGGTCTAAAAGTCTGAGACCACATTAAAAGAAAAAAAAAATCTGGATTTGTTTATTAAACTTATTTATATAACTTATCAAAATCTGGCGGGAAAAAATGTTAAAGCTTTCAATTAAACTTTTCACTCAAATTTCCATGATGTGAATATAATTTATAATGAAAAGTGTATTAAATTACCAAAAAAAAAGAGGCAAAACAGAAGCATTTTCCAACCCAGGCTCGGTGAAAGAACATGAGCAGTGGTAAAAAGTAACAAGTTGTTGGTGCTTTACTTCCACTAGTGTTCATTTCAGCAGGAAACTGCAGTGATTTTCACATGAAACTGCATTTCACTATTGGCCTCAGATATTTAGACATAATTTTTAATTAAAACACATCCACGCAAATGATTAAAAACACTAATTTCTTTGATTAAAAAGGTTTACAGTTACCTACTGTCAGATAAGCTATGATTGGCGGATATTTAGGTTAATTGGTTGCACTAGCTTCATCAGGTTTGCCGCAACATAAAACATGCACTTTCTCGTAGGTATACTGTACATAAGCACAGATTGTTGTTGGAGAACATGATTTAGATGCCAGCATGCTATTTTGGCCTTTCACAGTACCACGTGAACCACGTTTGCCCAAAATTCATGCTAGCTCTGGTCAGGGGTGTTTGCAGAGAGCATCACACAAGTAGGCGTCTGTGGACTTTATTAGGAAGAATGTCATGTTGTCATCACTGTTAAAGATCAGATGAACAAGCTGCAGGCAGGAAGAACCACCAAAGACAGATACAAAACAGTTTATGACTTCAGTAATTCCAAATTCATGTGATTCCAAGAATCAGACAGAAGTTTCTGAACAATCTCTAACCTTGCCTCTCGTTTTATCCGGAGAGCATTTATAAGTAGGCCCCACAGGCTTTTGTGCTATTTTTTGGAGAACAGATAACTATTGTCAGTGACAGCTTCTCTGTCCAGAGCTCTGAATGCAGTGTTTCAAATGCTGTTTGATCCCTCTATTGTTCAATGGACCAGTAGGGGCGAGATCATGCACGTTTCGCATGGAGGTCCATACTGCATGCCTATGAACCCAGGACCTGTGGGTGTCTTTTTCTGGGTCTTAAGCAATTCTTTTGTACATTGTCATGTGCCTGTGTGTGGGATTTCAGATGAGATTTTAATTGTTGTGACAATTATCTCCCTATATCTGCACAAAAATCACTGCTGACAATGCACAGTGCCCGGTACGCCAGCATGATTCAAGGAAGTGAGAGCAACAAATAAACATGGATGGTACAAAATGATAAACACGAGGGCACGAGTAATTTCTTCTCTCACTGGGTCTATACTTTCCCTGTTGGATCTGGTCTTGATTGCTATAATTGCTCACTCCACCCCTTGTTTTGGTGCATGGAGAGTTTGTTTACAGTGTTGATGGATTAACACGTATAACTTGAACACATGATCCACGTGGTGAGTTTGTATTAACATTCCACTAAAATGCTATCATTTTCTCATGAACACTAGATGAACTAGATTTTTACAAAATGTGAGTTGTGTTTGATCATTCTTCTTACTGGCCAAAGTCAAAAGAGTCAATCCCAAGTCCAACCCAGGCTTATTGGAAAAGCATGTGGCTACATTTCTCCAAAATTATATTTTACGTCGCTGAGTCAGTGCTGTTAAAAAGGCATTCAGTTTTAACTGAAACAGATGGATGTGAATCGGGCAGTGTTTTATTACAGTTCGGAAATTAAATGCTTGGTGAGTGGTGCTAGAAAATTTGTAACCCAATCGCTCTGTATTGCAAGTGCAATGGAGCTCGTTATGTGATGCAAACATTAAACATTATGGTAAACGTGTTTTGAGGCCATAAAATGCTGTTGTTCATTATGGAATGCAGGAGTTTACTAGGCCTACTTATTTTGTTTGTTTGTTTATTTGTTTATTTATTCAAGCAAATTTCCTATCTACTTTACATTTTTTTTTCAAAAATGTAATTATTATAATGCGTCATGTTTATGTTCTGTTCCATTTTGGTTTAGTTTTCTCTGTATCTCTGTTCCCCTGCATTTGTTCCCTAGTTTGTTCCCTTAGTTGTTTTCATCTTGATTTTGTTCCCTGTGTATATAAGCCCTGTGTTTTCCTCAGTTCCTTATCTGCTATTTTTTTGTGCCTATGTGTTTTGCTTTTCTCCCTGTGGATTTATTAAAATTACTTTCTTGGACTCTACTCCTTCGTCGTGCGCTTTATATTGGACAGCCTGTGACAGAATAGCAGATCCTCAAATTGAGTAGATTATTATGGCATTTTCTCTTTGTTTTGTTTTATTTATGTTTTCCCTCCTCCCGTATGGATCTGCCAGCCGTCCAGCTCCTCTGCCTGGAGCAGGGAGATTGCTCCCTTGAGGACCACACGAGAGACTTTATCTCTCTGCCTAATCTCACCACCTTCCCGGACCACTCGCTTTGTGTTTTTTTACAAAGTCCACCTCAGCGAGCGGTTCCTTGCAAGCCTGCCCGTGGATAGTCCTCGAGAGGGTTTCGTCGCATTTGTGGTGTGGGTCCTGGAGAAAAATGGATTATATTTCTCCGTCTGCCCAGCTGATGAAATCTCCAGCCCCTCTCCCGATCCAGAACTTAGCCAGCCGTCACCATTTCCCTGTACGGAGCGTTTGCCCGAGCCCAATGCAGACTGAGAGTCAGAGCCTGCTGCGATCGACGAGCCATCGCAAGCACGAGCGACCGAGTGGATCATTGTGCCAGAGACTCAAGACATGTCTGACCAAGTGTGTGAGCCAGCATCACTGTGGTAGTCCTCGTGGAGATTGAGGGAATTAATTGTGACCCCGCCCACACTCCCACCGCTGAGAGTGAGCTGCAGCTGGCCTCTGGAAATTATTATGAGGAAATTAAAGACATTTTTGATGTGGATTTAATAGACTGGTTTGGGGAGGTAATACCCAATTCTCCTGAATCTCCGCTGGTTCCACCCAGCTCCTGTTCTCCTGTGTTCCCTCCCAGCCTCCCTCTCCCGCATCCTCTGCTAAAACCAGCCAGTTCCTCAGCCCTGTCTCCGCTGGTTCCTGTCAGTCTCTCAGTTTATACTGGACAGCCTGTGACATATGAGGATTTTGTTTTCTTTGCACGCACAAAAATATCCAAATGAAATTTAAAAACATGCTTATCATAGACAAAGTGTATTCAAGACACATGATGAACTATTTTTGTTTTATGTATTTTGAATAGATTTAATATTTATTTTGAATAATAATATAATAATGAATGTCATGTAACTGACACACTTTGTTTAAATCACTAAACCTAGTGAGCATAAGCCAAATCAGCCAAACTCTGGAATCTCAGTGTGTTATTATGAGGGGGCTGAAACTCCCAAGTTGGATTTGGTGCAGCAAAAATAAGAGCTGACCCTTCCAGTGGAAGAGTGAACTGTTACTTTTTATAAATCTGATAAAAATCCTCTTGTCAAACTGAAACAACATTGTGTGACCTCCCATGTAGCTTTATTTTAATTTTACTTTATTGTTATTTATTTATTGTTATTTTCTTTAAAATTAGCTTTTAATCTGCTGGAAATACACCTCTGGTGACCTTTGACACCCACTCTGTTTTGCACTGTTGAGGATGTGGTGGAAGCAACCTTCTAAACTCAGAAGCTGGAATTTTGAACCAGTTGGACAAATATCAGACTGAAACAAGACACAGATGTTATTTTAATTATTAAACCTGAAGCCCGTCTGACATCCGGCCCTAAATATAGAGCAGAGCAACTGCGTCTCTTCCAAAAAACATAATGACCCAATGTTCCATCCCAGACCTTCCTGATCTGTTCAGGACATCATGTGTAGAGATTTCGAAAGGAAACGACAAATGCCACTCACGGCCCACAGACTCTTCTTTCATGCCACTGTCTTGGCTAAAAACAATAGGCTGTCACAGTTAATATCTTCAAGCGTTTATTCAGTTTGATATTTAAACTACTTCATTCTGTTCTGTGTGATTTATGAAACTGATCAGAACATTTAGAGCTGATTGAAACTTTTTTAAAAGTACAGGCTACTTCAGTGTGTTAAGAAACATCACCATGAAAGTGTGTGCTTAAGTGGCCTTTAATTTTGTTAATATTATATCATCTGCAAGGACAAATTATGGTTACACTTTATTTTAAGATGTCCTTGTTACAGTGTAATTATACATTTAAGAACTGAGTAATACTCATTAACAACATATACCTATATGGTTATGGTTAGGGTTAGGTTTGGTTTAGCAGATGCATGTAATACATAATTTACTTTTATTACCATAGTAAGTACATGCAATGTGTAATAAGGACACTAAAATTAAGTGTTACCCATTTGTTTTAAATGCTTCTTTTTAAAAAGATTTGAACACAACTAAAGCATTGGTTTAAATTTATGTTATAATTTAACATTAAAATTTGCTGAAAATGTACTCATGCAGGTCATCCAAGATGTAGATGAGTTTGTTTCTTCATTGTTTTACCATCATTCATTACAATGTTAATTAATCCTTGCTCATGCTAGATTATCTCCATGAAATATGAGAAAAGTTTATCTGTTATCGAATTATTGCAGGTGTGCATTTGTATGTTTGTATTTGTGGCATGTTTTGATGTTGTTTGAGAAAAGAATGTAGAATCTATAGAATTTAATGTATAATTTTGAATTGATTACCTTACATTAGCTTAAACAATTAAATATTTGAATTGATTGACAGCCCTACTCCAATCCAGAAAACTGTCATTCTTCTCTGCCTCCACTCTGTCCTTTAGATGCCCTTCTTATTCAGTGAAGAAAACAGCCATCCTGCAAAATCTTCTCACCCCTGTTTAGAACCACAATTCTATTTTGAGCAGCCTCACAAGGTTTATTATAGCCAGATTAAACACAGAGGACTGCCTCTGAGTGCTTGTCTTTTCTTAGCTTTGTGCTCCCTGTCCACTACCTTTCTCTCTTCTCACGTTTCAGGTATTTATTCCTGTTTTTAGAGTCTGACCTGTGCTCTTGTTCCAATGGGATCTCGCTGTGAATTTTCTCAGTCTTGCACTTTCCCACAAGAGCATGGAAAATATTTTGTACAATAAATTAGATTATGTTTAGTATCTCTTTGAGTCGTAGCAAAAAATGGAGCACCTCCAAACATCCATATGCCTTAGATTATTGCATTAGCAGGAATTATCTTTATCATATGCATGTAGTTTTTATTATAAACACAAGGTCATATCTAGTTGATCTCATTGATGTTTATGACAGACACAGTATCTGTTAATAGAAGGGAGTTTTGGGTGGTATTCATACTTGGAGCATGAAACAGATGATATTGTGGTCAGAGATAGAGTTGTTTTGGAAAGTTTTTGCACTGTTAGGAACAATTACTGTTCAGGGCTGTGAAAACAGAATATCGTAGGCATGACTCCAAATCTGAGCCTACATTAACTAAAGCTCTCTCATAAACACTCAATTAATGCAGTAGCTTGCATGCTCTTACATCTCTATGCAAAACATGAGATGCTTGACAGCAGTGTTCGAACTATACCGTGCACTTTGGGGGAGCCTTGCGCGTGGGGCTTACAATGACTTACAACGATACATAACAGCTACAAGTGTATGCACTACTTGCTTTATGCAAGCACTATATAGGATAAATCACTATACAGGATTTACCCTATTATACTTTATCGACACGAATTGATAGGTGAAACAACAAACAGCCACCCACAAATAGTCTAGAAACAAAGCATCAGGCTGTTTTTGAGTTCACATGAACAACGGTTAAAGTTACTCGTCGTCAGGCTACAGAAGAATACTTCCTCCGTTCAATTAGGCCTAAGACATCGCAGACCTATAACAACCCAGCCACAACACATAATTGCGAATAACATGCCTTACCTTAACACAGAATCGACCACAGAGCCCAACGTTTATATTTTTTCCACGAATCTTTGAGTTAACATGTACTAAACATGAGTGGAATTTGCACCGCAGCGCCCCCACACCTTGATGCTCATGACAAGAATAGCATGTATAGTTATCTTTATTGAAGTGAATTAGGTTTAAATCGCCGTCATGCATGAATGAATGATATTTTTGCAATTTTACACATAATAATCCACGATGATCACATTACACAAAACTGAAATTGCACGTAAAAATAACACATTGTCAATATTTTTTGAGACCCCCCAAAATTTCACAAATCACTTTTTCAGGGGAGCCCATGTCTTATTAAGGGGAGCCGAGCTCCCCCTAGCTCCCCTGTAGTTCGCACCCTGCTTGACAGGAGATGCAACATTATGGCTCTATTGTGAGTTATAGATACTGAGCGGATGATAATGATCTCTGATAATGATCCTACAGTATATACAGTACCATAGATCGGTGGTTCACAAGCATTGTGTATTCTTTGATCATGTCAAAGTAGCATATAGTCACAACAATGTTCACTCTAATTTTCTTCTACCTTTGTGGAAAGTATAATTTTAGATACTTTTAAAAAGAGTTTCATCATTTAATCACCCTCATGTATGACTTTATTTCTTCTGCGAAACATAAAAGATATTTTAAAGAATGTTGGAAACCAAGCAGCATTGAAGCCCACTGACTTCCATTGTATGGAAAGAAAACACAGACATTGCATTTTATCTTCTTTTAACATCTTATTTTTAGAAATTCATACAGGAGTGGAATGACGTGAGGGTGAGGTAATGACAGAATTTTCATTTTTGAGTGAACTTTTTTTGGGAAATCTGCATTTGTCCCTTTAACTGGCCCTTTACAGATCTGTGGGTGAGTTCTATCGAAGCATCTAAAATAAACAGCATAATAGTAACTTTTAAAAGTTTTGCAATCCAGTTCAAACACATTTTCCTGCAAATTGTAATCCAAATCAAACACAAACGCTAAATATATTATGGAATTTGGATCTATGTAAAATCTTTATGCATATCTTTATCCTTTTTTGGACTGTCTCCTTTTTATCAGTCTCTATTTTGCATGAAAACAGACTCAAAGGCGTATCTATTTGCATCTTGCGTAGCTGAAGTAATAATGTGGGCTATGCATGAGTTTTACATGAATATAGTTCAATCAGTGTGCGGAAGTGAAGTCTTGAAAGTTATCTCACTGGCAAATTCAACTGGCTCATTGTGCATCATGTGGTTTTAGTTAAAACTCAACACTTCAAACAAGCAGATTCTGATTGTCTGCCTTTGCGTGCATGAGTGTGTAGCTGTATTTGCGACAGACTGCTAATAGTCATTGTTTGATAGCTTGTAGACAGAAGGAAATAACAATATCCATCCTCTTAAGGCAGGGAAACCCCTCCACGGATGAAGCATTAGTGTGGGAGTTCCTTCCTTTCTGTGGGCCTGGCTGGCCTCCTACACAGATCGCTGGCCACACAGCAGAATGAGACTGAGGAGGCTGTGAGAGGGAGTTGTGGTTCACTGAATGGTTCCACAAAGACACAAAGAATATCTGATATCCAGCAAGCTTATTGAAAAAACATGCCTCTACATTTTTGCAAAACTCCAAAAACATACCGATACATTCACTGCAGTTTCTAGCTGAAATTAACACTAGAGGAAGTAAAACCACAACAACTTTTATTCCTGTTTCACACAATTTATGATTACAGTTAGCTCCACTGACAACATTTTATTTCTGAACTGGCATGATGCGTTTAACAAACGGAGTAAATAAAATGTTGCCAGATTTATGTTCTTCTGTTTCGGCTGAAACTGAACAGGCCTTTAGTGCCACTCATGGGACAATTCACTTTGAAAGCGTCACAAAACGTGCAAGAAGCAGCAAAATATAATTCTGCAGAAATTACATGTATATTTTACCCAAAAAAACTTACAGTGCCATTAAGGTGCACATTTTAATAGTTTTTTTTGTGTTTGTAGCATCCATGGGAATCAAACCCATGACCTTGGCATTACTATCCAGTTGAACTTTATTTCTTACTAATATAATAAAGACATGATTCTCCAATAAGCATAAAAATATGTAGTACACACAAATATTGCATAAAATAGTTGATTTTAAATTAATGTAATTATTTTTAATGGATATATTTTGGTATAGAATGAATATTATATTATATTATATTATATTATATTATATTATATTATATTATATTATATTATAATATAATACATTATATGAGCTTGTTGCAATTCATTATGTGACTGGAATAAAATAAAAGATACATGCAAACAGCCTTTGCATATGGAGCACTTAAAATGTGCACTAGATTTTGTACAGAGCCGAAGTCTTATAAACACATAAATCCAAACCGCTGAAGGAAGTCAACATCAGAGCTGTAAAGGACATGGTTAAGAGTCAGTGTACTGACAGGTTAACCTGTAGACATCAGATAAATAGGGCCCAGGCTGAACGTTACCCTTTAGAGGTCAGGTGACAGCTGAAAATCTGGCTAGGCTGGAACAGGATATTGTGGGGCTGAAAGTCATATTTTTCAAAATAACCCTCCCCTGAATCTCCCCAGAATGTGTTCTTCAAAATATGCACTTGACTAGGAGATGGAATGTGTTGCTGATTTTATGTTAATAAGCAAGCTGATTTATGTCCCACATAAATACTCAGACATGCAAGTATGTCATGAGAGACAGTCTACGCCTCTCAGAGACACACTTTTATCATTTTTTTGTTTGTTTGTTTTTTGGACATGGCTGCAGCTGTTGACAGCCTTTGCGCTCTTGACACTTTTTAGTGCATTTTGATTGTGTCCAAATGGAGTCATGACATGGTCCATTGAGATTTCTATGTCCTCTTTTTGGCAAAGCTAGTGGATGTGGCCTTGTCCTGATTAAGCATTCAGAATTAAGAGCTCTGTCTCTCTCTGATTTTCTCTTTTCTGACTGACTTTTCTGGCTACATTACAATTTGCATGCAAGATATGAGTCAGTGTTCTTATTGTTAACTAAAACTATTAAAACATATTTTCATTAATTGAAATAAAGCTGAAATAAAATAAAATCTAAATATTTCATGAAAAAAAATGTATGAAAATTTGAAATTTTGTCTGAAACAAATGAAGAAATGAATGAGATATTGCCCGTTTATTGAAATAAGTTCAAGTACTAAAACTACTAAAACTAAAAATGAAATTTAAAAATGTAATCTAAATAGAAATATATAAAAAGCTAAATAAAAATGACAAAAAAAAAAGCTAATTAAAAATATTAATACATACTATAATAGTATAAATAATACTAAAACAACTTAATAAGTTAATATGGAGTCACGCACTGCTGTGTGTGACCAGAGTTGTGATGTGCTGGTTTAATCTGTAATCTTCAGACTAATGGTTTACTTCACTCAGGATGACCTACAAAAGAGTCCTGGCAGAAAACGTCTCAGGTTACTTATGTAACCATGGTTCCCTGAGTAGGGAACGAGACACTGCGTCCTCTAGGGGTCGCGTCACTTCGGTCTCTGTCTCAAACCTTTCATCTGACCGGAGTCATATGAAAACAGAAAGAAGTGAAGAAATGTGAACTGATATAATTACAATTCTTGTCAGCCCTGGCCTCAAGCAATTAAAGTGTGTTTTTAATTCCACCGAGCACCGAGGAACATGAGTGAGCCAAATGCTAACTACTGCAGAACATCTGGAGTGTTTTAAAAATTTTAAGTTTTTGTTGTTGCCATGAATCCCTGCTGTTTTCATTACGACATATACTACAGCGCATGCTTACGTGCAGCATATGCACGTAACCAAAAAACACAGACAGCAGTGGCATATGGTAATTCTGTGGGGCCCCTCCATAAAATATGAGACAGGGCCCGTCCACGAATAGTGATATCATGAATGAACATCTTTAGTCTTCGTTCTGAATTTTTTGTAATTTGAATAGCTTAAATCTTGCTGTTGTCACTCTGTGCATATCATTTTTATTTTTTCTGTCTATGCCAAAAATGATCATTCATCTGTAACACATTAAAATAAAGGCTAACATTAATTATGAGCTAACAATGAACAATACGTTTACAGCCTTCATTAATCTTAATGTTATTTTCAACATTTACTAATACATTTTTAAAATCAAAAGTTGTATCTATTCGCATTAGTTAATGCACTGTTAGTTAACATGAACAAACAATTAACAATTGTATTTTTATTTATTTACCATCATTAACATTCCATTATGCTGTAAATAATGGTTATGCATTAACTATGGAATTGAGTTTTCATCATCGAATAAAAAAAGATAATTTTGAGAATTGTGAGTTCACAATTATGACTTTTTATCTTGCTATTGCACATTTAGATCTCACAATTCAGACCTTTTCTCATAATTGTGAGTTTATATCTCGCATTTTTGAGTTAACATCTTGCAGTTCTGACTTTTTAACCTAGCTGTAAAATGTTAACCATCTGTTAAAGGGATAGTTCACCCAAAAATGAAAATTCTGGAATGCAACTACCACGTTCAAGGCCCAGAAAGGTAGTAAGGACATCGTTAACATAGTTAATGTGACATCGGTGGTTCTTACCACGATATCCTTACCACCTAGTTGCGTTGCTGTCAATGCAGGGTCAGAAAGCTCTCAGATTTCATCACAAATATCTTAATTTGTGTTCTGAAGATGAACGAAGGTCTTACAGGTTTGAAATGACATGAGGGCGACATGATTTTTGGGTGAACTAAATCTTTAAGTTTTTGTTCAAATGTCCAAACTGTGAAAATTAAATGAGAATGAAAGAGAAATACAGTTGCAATTGTGCAATACAAGGTCACCAATGCAATAAATAAAGTTGCAGTTACAAGAATTAATTTGCGGCACACATTACAAATAAATAAATAAAAATGACCATGTTTAGTGTTCAAGGTTACATTTTTTTTGTAGTCACATTTGTAGTAACCACATCATACCCTTCACATCATGCCAATCATCTGAGCAAATATATATAGTGTTGCATGTCTGATAAGTCTGATCGTGACTGTCAACTGTTTTCCATTATTATGGTAATTCATTGTGATTTCATTTGAATTATGAAGACGAAACAGTAGTATGATTTATGCATCAGTCCAGTATAAACCATGTCCACAAACACACAATGGGGCATTTTGTCACTGTTGACTGATGAGGTCATTTCCAGTCTGCTCGGGGAGATTCCAGGCGTGTGTAGGACAATGCGTGTGGATCATCTGATGAAGGAATGCTTAGCCTATGGCGTGTCAATATGTACATGTGAAAACAATGGGGCATTGAATGGCTGTGTGCGTGTTTAATGTTGGTGACTGTGAGAAATGTCCTTTCTGACTGGGCCGCTGTAATGCTGGGTACAGATGTGCACAGATGAGAGCAGCATTATAACAATGCCGCAAATAAGGAGCAGCGATTTCATCCAAAAATGGGATGATCCCAAAGCTGAATCACCAGATTTCCTTCTATTCTCCTTGCTGGAGAGACCTTTTCCTCACTGGCGGTGCTCTTTAGAGTCTAGATGCTAGTTTAGAGATTAGAGTCTTTTGTCAAGTGCTGAGACAAATATGCTACTGTAATGAATCAGGACTGGCCAGGAAAGCCATGCTTCCTGTTAATATAGGATGTTACGGTTCTGTATTGAACAAAGTGGAAGTAGTGGTAGGAAGCATCCTCTGGACATTTTTAATGCAAGTTGTTTAACTCTATAAAGCCTACTTTATTATTACCCTCCAGAGGTCTGTGCACGCCATTGTTCAATAGGCAAATTGCTAAGGCCTCTAAATGATCAACATTATCAAAACTTTGCTTAAAAACTTGTTTTACACTATTTTTGCCTTCTGTCGTTTTATTGAATGTTTATTTTTTTATATCGAGTAAAATACCTTTTATTATAATTGTAAAGATGTCTCCCTTCAGGTTGTGGTTCACATGATTTTATGCTTTTAAATCTTTCCTGATTTTTAAGAATAATTTTATGTTGTTAGTAATATTTCAAGATGACATGGGAAATAAGATGAGATTTTTTTTTTTTTTTAATACATATGTTGCATTGTATGTTTTGCCCTTCACAATACAAACTACAGAGCTTTGATCATATCAGTAATCATTTCATATCATTTTATAACTTTGGGAGATATATAGTGACGAATGATATTTATATGCATTTTATGTATAGGCTGTTAAAATGTTAGAATGCTCTCACTGATTTACATTACAGGCTGTCAGAATTCCATCTTACTTTTGACAATATAAATATCAGCAACTGCACAAAATTGCATATTTTTACATAGTTTGGGCACCTGAAACTGATATGTTTTTTTTTATCATTGAGTATGAACTTCATATTCTTGCATATCATACTATATGAGCTATATATATATATATATATATATATATTGTCCATGAGTTCAGTAAACTATTCCAATGGTAGTTCTGCCTCCAGTTAACGGAGTGAATCACCTTTCTGAAAAAGACATGGTTAGTTTGTTTACTCTAGATTGTAGATAAATTGCATTTTAGAAAGCATTTATTGTTGTCCGATTTTATTGCTAATTTTAAATATATTATTAAAACATTTAACAAACACATTTGTAGTCTTTCTTCATTAAAGTAGATATGAGCTTTTAATACTATTACTTACATTGAAATAGAGTGCAATAATCAGGTTCCGGAAATAAAAATCCCCTTAATTTTCACCATAGAGGAATAGATTTTGAATGATAACTTCTAAACATTTACAGACAGACTTACTACGAGCTGAGGTTGTTAATCGATGGTATATGCTTTTGTTGAAGCTGTTAGTCTGCAACTTATTTTTATTAATCGTGTTTATAAAAGTGGAGCAGTCCACCAATCAGAGAATAGAAATGAGTAAATTGAACTAAAATAACTCTTTAGCACCCACCCACTCCCATGAAGCACTGTGAATGATGTAATGAATGCAGTCTCCCTCAAGCTCTCCAACTGCTTAAATATTTGTATGCATTTGCATATTTTGCAACATGTAGAAAATGTTGTTTCTATATACACAATGAACATCTTTAAATCAATCATATTATATTTTTCTTATACCGAATGCAGTGGATTAAAGCATCTACCAAATTCCTGTAAATGTAACATGTCCCACCCATCCTTTCTGAAATATTTCAAAAATGTGAATCAATCAAAAACTGAACTGGAACCAGCACATATGAATTGAAAAGGACTGACACACAAACCACCCATGTTTTTTTCTTCTTTAAATCAAAGGTGATGAAACACCATTCCAGCCTATAACGGACATGCTTCATGGTCAGCTCAGTCCTGCTTCTCCATATTAGGAGCATGGCCTAGTTTCTCACACAAGAAACTCTGACTGTTACTTTTATGGGCAGTTTGGATGTTTCACAGCCTCAGTTTACATCTTAAACCTAATATGTTGCACTTAGCTTTGACTTGCTAATGCCATCTTTAGCAGAGCCCTGTTTAATGTGGTAACACTATCTTAACGGCCTCCATATGGCGACTGTAATCGGAGGGCTGCTGACAGGAATGTCATGCTGTAAGCCTGATTTTGCTGCCCTGGTATGGTGTGTGAGAAATAAAGACCGGACATTCTCAAATCCTATTGCAAATGTCAGTTTATTGAACATATGAAGGGTTAGCACGTTTATCGCAGTGTTTCTCTCAGTGTGTTTCTATCTGTAAAGGAAGGAAGCACCCCTAAGCTTTACAGATATGAGCAGCGAGAGAGACTGAATGTTACATTTGGCAGGGCACCAATTGGAAAGCTTTTGTTTAAGTTGTTGTTGTTTCAGAAAACATAAACAACAACAACACTCTGATTTTCTTTAGTTAAATGACCCACCCGATAAGTCACCAAAGTAATCAGGCAATCTTCAAGAAAGTGCCCTTACGTGTTTACAACTGTCCGCTTGTCCACTTCAGATCAACAATTCCATACAAGGGTTTCAATTATGATGCCTCTAGTGGCACCAAATGGAATTGCAAAAAAACATTACTTGCTGTGTTCAAACATGTTGCTACTGTACATCGGGCCACTCAGAGGTTTGACCACTTCAGGTTTGACGGAAATGCAGTGTTATTTTAGTATTATTACTGTTATAATGTTGTTAATTTTTTTATTAGATTTTATTTTTCGTAATTTCTGTTTACATATGTAATTCATATGAGTAATTTTGTTGTGTGGTTTTGTCATGTTTTATAATTTTTTATGTATTAGTTTTAGTTTGTTCAGTATTAGTTATTTTAGTACTTGAAGTAAACTAAATTAAACTTTTGAAAAATATTTTATTTAATTTCAGTTAACTTTTTTTTTTCTTTTTGAGTAATGAAAATGATAATAATGCTGTGTCAGTGTTGTTTAATCATGATATGTGGATGACATATTATTTTAATATTAGAAAATTACAAACTTCATCTTGAAAAGCTGATTGTGAATTTACAAATGTGTTGCCAAACTAAAAAAAGCCTTTTTGTTATATTACTTTTTATCTGTCATGCTTGAACAACATATCATATAATTTTATTTTTGATTGAGATTTTGAATTTTGATGGGTATTTTACAGTAATGACATCTCAATGGGTTTAAGGCAGTGGTTCTCAGACTTTTTGACTGCAAGACCCCTTTTATTCAAGACAATTTCCTATCTAAGCTGATTTGTACTGGTATTTCTGTTAAAATAAATAATCTCAAAAATATGATGTTGGTTTAATGTTATACATCTTTATTTTGTAGTGTTTTTGGTGTATATTTTTAGCATTGTAATTAAGATTATGTTAAAATAACTTTAAAAATAACTAATTAAATAAATAATTAAATAATGAAATAACTGATTGGAGCCTCCTGAAAGTTTTGCAAGGCCCCCTAATAGGCCCCGGCCCCTGGTTTCAGGAGAGCAAGCTGAACTAGATACATCTTTAATGCATTATGCTATTGTGAATTTCAGAATATAAAATGAACTGTATGTTTTAATGCAGCAGAGATTATGAATGTTTGAAGGTTTGTCAAGGCAAGATTCATGTGACACTTCTGCCCAGGCAAAAGATCTATTGATAAATCATAATACAAGGTTAACTTAAAAAAGAACCATTTGTGTGCTTCCAATTAATGCCTTAGTGAACAGCATTAGCTGACCTTTCAGGTTATATCTGAGATTCATGCATCAAGTCACCAGTATAGATTAACAAGAAATGTTCTCTCTGTTACATAATGCATATGACGTGAATTCTTTTATACACTAACTGTTTTACAGTTTTACTGGACAGCTGGTATCAGTCTTCCTTCTTTCCACTGCTGTATCCTGTCAATGAGAAAGGCCAGCCTGACATATGACACAGGCTGCTTCTCTCTCTCTCCTTCTTGCATACATTATACATTACATCTGTCTTCTGCACTGTTTAAGCAAAAGAAAGTCTGTACCAGCTTCTCAGTGCTGAAATACACATGGAAGGAAGCCAAACCGACAGAATCCACCCAAGCTGTTTGTACCTCAGGGATTTAGGGGCTTCATTTCACAATCTTTTTGACTATTTTACACTCCTTCTCTTGCTATCTGCACTCATTAAGTTAAAATACTGAGAGTTGCCTCAAAGTGGCCTCTAAATGATCCCTTCTAAAACACCCTCCCTGCAGTTTTTAATTGCATGTGTACTTCCCACTCCTTCTTCACCTTTATCTTTTTAACATCTGCTTGCAAATTTCTTAATTTTTCTCAACCCTTGTGCTGTGCTGAAAATTCTTTACCTAATTTGGTATTCTCTCATTATGCTATATTATCACCAAAACGTGGATTCAATCTTTTTGAATCTGTTTTCTTTCAATTAGCACAGGTTTTGTATTTCTTTTTGGAGCGGATTGATCATGGGCATCATTGATCTGAGCTTATGCACCCCAATTTTTGAGTGAAAAATCATTATTTGTGGTCAGTAAGCCAGTAAGTTTTATGTCTAACATTAACTAACATTTTAGGGAAAAACAAAAATCCTCTCCTGGTCAATATGACTGGAACACAACATTAGGGTCAAATCAAGAACAAAAATCTGTCAATGGGTCAGAAAAATAAACTTGTTTTCCCTTTGAATTAAGTATATTTTTCTCACCCAATTCACACATCGCTGGGAGTTTGATTGACAGGCGATCTGACCAATCATAATGCTGAATCTGTCATTTGTCTGACAAACAAACCAGACAGGAGAGTAGATTTACGTTTACGTTTACGTTACGAAAATTGTGTGTATTGACATCTTTCCACAGTTGAAACAAGATACTTTCTGGTGTTCATTCATGTTTATTTTGTGCTATAACTAGTAAAGAGAAAGAGATGATTGGTTCACGTGATGCTTGAACTGAGGCGCTACAGCGATCTGTCACGACACATTAAAGAGCCACAAAACGCTATTTATTGCTTGAAGTTCTTAAAAAATGACAGAATTTGAAAGCTGAGACTTTGTTTCATACCAAAATTAACCTGCTCTGTCTTGTCTGTCAGTGCGTTGTCAGTTTTCCTCTTTGATCCACAATGTATTTTTTGTTGCGTGAGAACATGATGTGTGATGAGAGAGCGCCATGGCTTGTCGGATGTAGCAACAGTAACTAAGGGGGGCGGGTCTTTGTGAAGGGTCAATTGGAAGATATTTGTCTTGTTTTAAGCTTAAACTCACTTCATTTTGATTCATTTTCCAGAAAACAACACTTCATATCTTATGTCTTTTGGCTTGTATCTTGAATCGTTAGATATTTGCACTGGAAAACAAAATAAAGTAAGAAAATAATTTATTTTTGCAGTGAAGGTAGCTATTGTCCCATTGATGAAGTAAATAGTCAATCATAGTGGTATTTATATTTCACTGTATCTATATTTCACCGTTGCCTCCCAAACATTGTCACCCACCTTGTTACATATATGTGAACACAACTAGCTCAAGGGAGACAAGAGAAGAAAAACAACTGTTAGAAATGGAAACTGGCACACACAACAAAACAAGCAATTCGAATGAGTTCATTTCAAATGATTAATCATTTGTTTCCATGCATTCATGGAAAATAAATCTGTCCAACATTTATTTATTTTTCTCAAAGAGCCTAAAAATCATAGCTCATTTAGAAATGAATGTCTATACATGTTTATTATACAATCTGTCGAAGCCTGAAACCAATTATCAAAGTCGTTCCATCCAAAATATTAGCAAATTAATACTAAAAGCCAAAGAAACTACATTAGGGTTTGTGAAACAGCCTCCTTTCACACTGACGGTGTCAAATATCTCGCTCTTTGTACTTTAAACAAGCAGAAACGTAAAGGTGAGGACAGGTTGTGTCTTTGTGTTTTCATGCCTGATTGATTTTCTCACTTTCACGGGTTGTTTGCTCTGAGAGCAGTGCATAGACACCCTAGACAAAACCAGAAGAGAGCTGGCTTATGTATCATGGGCCAAACACAAAGTCTCACGATAATGATTTTGAAAGCAACGACTTTCAAGCACTCACATTTTTCATGTCTATAAAAAGCATTTGTTAAGAGTTTTATCAGCACTCTTGTCTGCTTTTGCTATTTTTCTGCTCATGTCATGTTTGGGTTTGTTGGGATGCAAGACTGACCCAAGAAGGAAAAACAAAATTCCCATTTCAAAGCAGTTCCCCTGCTGTGCTGATCCAAGCTGAGTGTTTCTGTCAAAATGTAGAAATTGGACTGATATTATTCTACCTGTTTTCTCACCTTGCTAAAAAAAGTAATATAACATAATATAATATAATATAATATAATATAATATAATATAATATAATATAATATAATATAATATAATGACAGGGAAATCATGCAATAACAGTATTGTACAAAAAAGTGAAATATCTAAACTAACTTTTTTTTTGTAGTTAAAATGTACAAAATAAAATGATTTAGTACAATTTAGTCAAATTATCACATATAATGGCATTACTGTACTATTTTAACTGTTGGATACAGTCAAAAAGGCACATGCTTAAATGACCTAATTTTCAAACTAACCTATTTAATAGTGTTGACAACAAAAACAAGTGTAACAGGACAGTGCCTACTTGTTTAAATGGACTGACTGACTGTTAAGATGTAGATCAGCATTACGTTAAACAGTTAAAAAACAGGCGTGATAGTGTGTGAGTGTGTGTGTGTGTGGGGAGGTATTTTCCTTACAAGACATCCAGTTCCCTTGCAGAAAAGGATAAACTTTTGTAAGCTTGTCTGTGAATTGCTGGAAGAATGTCTCAAACTTTTGTAAAAATGGCCAGAGCAGGTCACGCCCCAGGCGATATTTGAGACCGAAAGCAGTGATTCTCATGGTCCTCAGCACCCACATGCTGATTCAGTTAGGCCTTTAGGAGGGCTCATGGGTGGGGGCAGCGCGGTCTCAGGCCGACCCCGGCAGCTGCTGCTAGTGCTCACATTGGTTCTCCAGATGTGCAGACATTTGGCTGCCTGCCTCACACGTGAGCGAGAGAACGGCTGCAGTGATAGAGGGATGCGTGGATGGAAAAAATGGGTTCCCGGGATCCAGTACCAGGCCTTTATTTGAGTCATAACAGGTGAACAGGTCTGTTCAATTCTTGGCCTGATGCCCCTGTTTGAATTTACAGGTCCCTCTATGGTATCTGTCATTTTTCAGGATAGACCAAACAATCTGTTTTATTTTCACGGTAACATATACATTTACTGTATATACGTATGCAGTATATATTGTGTGTGGTATGAAGATTTTCTGTATGCATCAGTTCTAATTGCTAAGATTCATGGGGACCATAGTAAAATTTTATGGGACCTCTCTCTTTGGGGTGAATGATTAGGGAACTAATAGCTGTCTCCTGTATACCTATAAAACAGTAAGCTTGACTTGACCTTCCTTTTCCATTTAACAAATGAAGCCGAAGAAATATCAGCTGTAATTTTTTAGCATTCTTTTAACTTATATCTACACAATTAACTGTAAAATAATGGAACAATTAAACTGAATCTTTAAATCGTTTACAGCAACCCTCCGAACTAACCGATTTACTAAAAAGAACCAGACTTTCAAGCTCTACCCATAGAGAGAATCGTTTAGGACAAACCAATTCAGTAGAATGAATCAGACTTTCCAATGTTGTTTATGAAAGAGAAGAGTGCTTAGAACAAAGCAATTCACCAGAATGAATCAGACTTTCCAGCGCTACATTGGAAAGAAAGCTAATAAGTACAAGTCAGACTATCTAACCATTAGGCCACGACTGCCCCTAGGCTATTATGCACAAGACTACTATTACTTCACTTTACAGTTTACTGCGTTATTTGCACTGGTGGTGTTGTGCATGTTGCCCCTTTAAAGTCCCCAAAAATATAAAGTGCTGTTTCATAGGGACACCACAAAAAGAGCAACCTGTGTCTATATGTAATTGAAATCTTTTAAAATATGCTTTGGCTGAGTGAAATCTATGTAGACTGCTTCTCTGTCAAATACTGTCTGTGGTATGTGGATTATTAGACAAAAAATTTCTCAAATATCTCATATCTTACCTGTTACTCTACGAGAAATAATCGTAAAAATGAGACAAAACTGCACAATGTAAGCAAAGAAATGGTGGTCACGATTTTGAACTTTCTTATTTACATTTTTCAAAGTATACATCAAAAATTATGTGCATATATTAATTTGTCATGTTATTTCCAGATCATTAGTATTCCGCCAGCTTTGAATTACTGGTCTTATGCCACCCTTGCGTCGCCCATAATTTGGTTCAAAGCTCTTGTCCTTGAAAGCCATCTACTCTGTAAACCTGTTGCTGATGCCAATATTATGTGTTTACTGCCTCCTAATGGTTCAGTTTGGAACTTCACAGTCATTTTCTGCTTGCAGGGTGGATGCTCGGGGTCTTCATGTGGTGGATGTGACTGCAGTGGTGTTAAAGGGGCGAAGGTGAGTATGTTTTCCTCTGCTTGCTCCTTTATAGCTAATTTTTCTGTCAGACACCTTCACTTGTGCCATATATTACCTTATGGATGCATTTCCTAATGTCAGAGTGCTAAACTTACATAGAAGGATCTGTTGCAGTGGTGCGATTATGTTAACAGTATATACTCTGTCCTGTAAGATCAACAGTGAATGTGGGATGCATATGAAATGTACTACATGGGAAATGCTGCTTTATTAAGAAAAGGTGGATAACACAAATTTTCTTTAAATCATCATCTTTCGTTCATCCTTATTAGGGTGAGGTTGGGCTCCCTGGTTTGATGGGCCTTGTAGGATTTCCTGGATTGCCAGGGCCTGAGGGCCCCCCAGGGTCAATGGGACCAACGGTAAAGTACCATACTGATTTTGAAGTCATTTCAAAATACAAAATATCCCTTTTTTGAGAGTGTGTGTGTCCTACATACTAGTGCGGTGCAGTGGATCTCAACTGGTTTTGCTTTAGGTTTTATTGGGTGACCACATGTCTATGCACAAGCGTAACGCCTGATTATTACATAACACTTGCAGTAACAGATTACAGCAGTATTCACACTGGGAGCATGAGTGCATCTCAGAATTCGCCCAATTCACCGTAATGAAATTGCCTCGCTCACACAGTATGTGTGACACCGATGTAAAAAGCACCATACAGCTTCAGGTACAATAGTGAACGTCTGACTCCATCTACATACCCAAACAAAAATGCTAATTCAATGAAGAATTAGCCTATGTTTTAGAAGCACACTTTAGTCCAGTAATGCACAACACATTAGCCAAAGGAGTGACTTTGTAAGCTAAAATGAACTAACAATGAACAATACATTTATAAACAGAAGTTAATGTTATTTTTTAACATCTGACAAGTTGCATAAATGGTATATTTATACCTAGATTAATAATTCCTAATGCATTAAATAAAGCATTATCCAATGTTAACAGTTTTATTTTGGTTTTTACCATTAAAAAGCAATAGGCCTCTTTTTTTGAAAAGCTCAACATGGTCACCCTAGGTTTTACAAATGGTGACCAACACTTTGCAGTTAGGTAAGTTAAATAAAGGTAAATAACTAACAAATGAACTAATGTAGTTTTCAAATGCAAATGAGCAAAAGCAAACATGAATTGCAGTGTTCTTTCAATATGTTTTTATGTTTTAACCCAGGGAGATACAGGGGAGTCAGGAGCTCCAGGACTTAAAGGAAACAGAGTAAGTGTCCATAAATATCATGTGCTAAATAAATATATTATGTTATAATATAGTCATTTTCTGTAAGGCAAATAATAAAACAAATATTTTTTACATATAATTTTACAATAGCAACACTATGACACTGTATATACATTTAACTTTTACAATATTATATATTATAGAGTTTTTTCTTTTTGTAGGGCCCACCAGGTGTGGCTGGTTTCCCAGGACGTCCAGGTATTCCTGTAAGTTGAACTTCTGTTCAAACAAAATTGATCATCATTAATGAATTTTAGGAAAAACAAACTCTCTGCATCTCTATATGTTTCTGCTATTGTTTTGATTTTCTACAGGGTCTTCCAGGTCTAGAAGGGGCACCAGGACCTCACGGAATCCCAGGCTGCAATGGAACAAAGGTACACCATGTTTGTTGTTTTTATGAGACCTATGAATTTTTTAATCCTTAAAATGCAAAGTGAGCCTATAGGGATAAGCCACTACTTTAATTGTCTTAAATTATTCAGAAAATCCTCAGTGGGATTGAATAGAAGATTTATTTTGTGTTTTGCAGGGGGAGCGTGGTTTTGACGGAATTCCAGGTGTTCTGGGAGTGCAGGGACCACCAGTATGAGTAGTTTTATATCATATATGACTCTAATATGTCAAATGTATATCAGTGCTTAATGTATTGTGCCTTTAGATAAAAATGTACATCTTACATTGTGTTATAAGTCACTGTTTGTTGTTAATCCAGTCCAACAAAATATTCCCGACTTAACAAATGTTTTTCTGATTCTTACTCAGGGTTTTCCAGGTTTGAAGGGAGTAAAGGTATGGAACACATTCTAACTTAGTTTTGCATAATAAAGCAATAAGTCATGGACGGCCATATGTTACAGTGATTTTTCCACAAGTATGGGGTGCTCTTAAAGTGGTAATTCACTATTGGCTTTTAATTAAAGTTCGCTGTCTATGAAGCAGAAATGCATACTTTTTTTTTTCTGTATCTGTACACATGAATAATTTACCTATACTACTGACATTGTCACAATATAAAGCTGGTTGAAAATTGGAAAGAAGCATAACGTGAAGTATGAAGAGTGCCTAAAACAACTGTAACCATGGTAAAATCAATATAACGTACATTCTCGAGTGCATAGTTGCTTTTATAAAATGGTGGTAATATGATAAAAGACATCACTAATAATGAATTATATTTTCAGAATAATGAATTCTTAAAAGTAGTAGAGTTCATTAGTTATTGACATGTATCGTAAAAATGGTGTAGTGAAATTTGTGTGTGCTCATACTTCACTCTCATAGGGAGATCCAGGTGGTATTATTGGAGTACCCATCCCTCTAAAAGGAGACAGGGGCTTGCCAGGACAACCCGGTTCACCAGTAATGATTTTAATGCACTTCTTTGTGTTCATGTTGAAAATATGCATTTACTATTGATAACTTCTTGTCTGTTGTATATGTTAACATGTTCCATTGTTTCCAAACTTTATCTAATTCTGTTTTCTTTCTTAGGGACAACAAGGAAATCCTGGACAACAAGGGCCAATCGGCCCACCTGGACCAATGGGACCTCCTGTGAGTCTAAAGTTAAAATGTAGTTTGTAGCCTTACGCACAATTAACCAACACCAGTGAACTTGCTCCTGAATCTCACAGCATACGATTTTTCTTTGAAGGGAAGGTCTGGTGAACCTGGCCAAAAGGGAGAGCAGGTAACTGTTTCACTCATTTGAAATCTTTTGAATATTTGATAACATTTGAGTCTAGACTTACTGAAATGACCAGCGTCTGTCTTAACTGTCCTTGTTGTAGGGTGACAAGCTGACATTTATTGGTGAGAAAGGACAAAAGGTGAGGAACCATGGGCTCATAAAACATCTGCCATTCGAACCTATAGTGGCACTTGCAGCATATGCTTCAGCCAGGCAAACACAAAGTAATAAACTAGATCTGCCTAAGTACTTCCTGCTATTGAACATGACTGGAAGCTGACAATATGATACAAACAATAAGCATAAGCCTCAAACTCTGTACCCCATTTGCACCCCCCCCACCTGTTGCATCACTAAAGCTGACCGCCATCTTTACTGGTTTAGTCTCACTAATTATCATATTATTTCCTGTTTATTTTTTTCAGGGAGAAGGAGGTTTAACTGGTCCCCCTGGTCCACCAGGCAGACCAGAGGAACAAGAAGGCACTGAGACAATTTATATACCTGGACAACCGGTATGGTATCATCGAATATTTATTTGTGGTTTAAAGGGGTCATATGATGCTGCTAAAAAGAACATTATTTACTCTACACTGCTCTAAACTGCTGTTTGAATCATCAGTGGCAAATTATTTAAATATAAAAAACATACTTACAGGCTGTGAGTCAGAAGCGCCAGACTGTCCTTGCAAAGTTGGAACTGCCCAACTTTATAGAAACAGCCTTTGTGCCACAGACGCATTGTAGGCTACTGGTTCAGGAAACAGTCCTCATCCTCCATAAAATGCGCAGCACACATCTGAATATTTGGGTTGAACTGTTCTGGAACAGTGCTGTAAATACAACTTAACCACTGATTTCTAGTTGTGTCCTCTTTTGGAAGGCCAAACAAAGTAGTTTCGCTTTCACAACGAAATACACAGCGACTCCACAACATGGCAGCTGCGGCAACAGCAAGAATTAAAGTTACGCCTTCTTTCTTTGCATGAACATTTGGGCGCGTTATGAAAATCTTCCCACATCGTGACGTAGACATGTGGGGGTGTGTTAGAACGAGCTGTTTTAGGTAGGCGTTGTTGACTCTTAACTTTTATAAAGAATATCTCTTTGGATTTGAGACTTTAGTCTCTGCAACTTTACAGATCTTCTTTATGCACCAAGAGCTTGTAACACTTCAAAGAGAAAGGAAAAATTTAAATTGCATCATATGACCCCTCTAAGTGTCCAAATACTTGGGGGCTACATTTCTTTTATCTAAGTTACATTGTTAAGTGTTCCATGTGTCTTGCATATTTTCTAGGGTGAAAGAGGCTCTAACGGAGAGAAAGGAGAAAAGGTAAGTGGCAGCACAGAATTGTGGACTGAAATATAAATAGAACCACATTGTACAGAGTCAGTTCTATAATTTTAATAATATAAATTGTATATTACATTTTGTATATATTAAAATATATTATAATATTATATGAGTTTGCACTTACATATACTGTATATATACTGTGTATATGCATGTCTGACCTGTAATACAAAATTTAACCTTTGTTTAAATCTTTGACTTTCTGAGTTTGTCTAATCATAGCTGCTTTGAAATGATATGTGTTGTGGAAAGCGCTATAGAAATAAATGTGAATTGGATTTTAAGGGGATAGTAATAACAATTAATTTAGCCTTTGCCTTCATTACCAAGGGTTTTTGTGCACCACATCAATATGGAATCAAAGGTGAACCAGGACCACCAGGACCAATCGTAAGTGACCTATACAAGAACACAACTAAATATTTACTTACTAAATACATTTATCATAAATCAGTCAACTTTAACTGTTACATTCAGTGGGGTCCAAATTTTATACACCACTAGCGAAAATGTGATTTTCTAATTTAATAACAGTTTATTTCCTTATAAACTATATTATCAGCATAACAAGTTGAGACAAAGGTTAATCTGAAGAACATTTTAATACTTTTAGAAATGCTGTAGTATTTTGCTTATCCCTATTTTGCTTTAGACAGCAGCACTCAAGCTGCATGAACTCCACACGTTTGCATAAAACCTGATGATCATCTTCATAGAGCATCTTGAACATCTGTAAAAAGAACCACATTATCAATGTCACTCATTTTCTTTGTGTACTATTTCAAGGTTAATATTCAATCTTAAATAACTGTATTCATCTAAGCCATAAAGTGTCTTAAGCCATAAAATAACTGTACATCTTGTTTTGTATTAATAATGATTGTTGACCTATCTCATCATATGATAGTATTTTATATATTATGTGAAATCTGAGCTTCACTTTATGTTTTCAAAGGGGAAACCAGGGAAAGATGGACAGAATGGAGAAAAGGTGTGGTGATCTTGGACAATGACTTCAGATCTCATCAGCAATGTGGATACCTGTTAAATCCGATTGTAGTTAGTCATACTTTCTTATTTCAAATACTTAAATCACATTGATTTAGATTCTTTTTAAATCCCTTTGATTGTGATAGGGGGATCGGGGCTCAGCTGGTACTCCTGGCTTTGATGGCTTTAAGGTAAGAAACCCCATCTTGAAGGGCCATGGTGTACCTCTATACATAAAATGCATTGCTATACATTCTTATTTTAATTTATTTCTATTATGACGTTTGTTCATGTTAGGGGGACAGAGGAGACAGAGGACCACCAGCATATGTAAGTGGTTACACAACTCCATAAAAACTCAGATAATGCCTGCTATACTGAACGGAACCACACACTACGTCTGCACCTGATTCACTTAGAACAATGTTATGTTGGTATGACTGGTAGTTGCTTATCTTACAGGGTGGTGGTCGTCCTGGCCCTCTTGGTCCTCCTGGCCCCACTGGAGCACAAGGAGAGACAGGTGATGTCTACATAATGTCTTGTCAGTATCTGGTTGTCCTGTCAAATTCTGCAGTGTCTTTATCTGTTCATCTGTTTTCTTCATTCATCAGGTTATCCAGGAGAACGTGGAGATCCTGGACCCCCAGGTAAGAAAACACTCTGATAAAGTGTTAGGTAGAATTAGGTCAGCATTATATAGTAGTTTACAATAATGATCCTTTCCTTCATGATCATGGTTTACTGCAGGCAGGTATATTCCTGGTCCTCCTGGATCTCCTGGCTTCCCTGGAGAGATTGGCCATAAGGGAGATAAAGGAGCTGATGGACTGTCTCTTGAAGGTTCAAGAGGAACTGATGGACAACCTGGCCCCCCTGGACCACCAGGACCGATCAGTAAGAACATCTTAAACACAAAACAAACTCATTCAGCAAACTCATGGAGAGAATGGAGTGACCATATCATTGTAGAAAGAGTCTTTGACATGCACATTGGGTTAAATTCTGGTAGTGATGAGACACAATGTATAACGATTCTTGTGTGGTTCCATTAATTGCCCATTCCAAAGTGTCATTGGCATTGTTACTTTTATTTTAGATGAAGAATGTAATATCGAAAAAGGAGCTCAAGGCCGACCTGGACCTCCTGGGTTGCAAGGAGAAATAGGACAGAAAGGTAAGGAGGTCATTCAATTATCCATTTGTGTACTGTAGTTTTGGTTTCATCAAAATTGGTTCTGAGTTTTTTTGGCTCTTTCAGGTGATCAAGGTGAAACATGCACAGAGTGCACTGCTTTTGGGCTACCAGGTTTGCCTGGTGCTCCAGGGCCAAAGGGTCAGCAAGGTGAGAAGAAATGAGCAAGGCTTTGTTTTGGTGTGTTTGTTCTTTATGAGATTATGCATCACCCTGGATGTTTTCATTTTAGGTTTTCCTGGACTAGTGGGGAGTAAAGGAGAGAAGGGTGTGACAGGACCTCCTGGGCCTCTTGGAATTCCTGTATGTATATTTTCCATCCTAATTTAACATTTATTACTTAGTATGTTTTTTGGGGCACCAAAAATCCCTAGATACAAATGCATCAGTAGTGCACTGTACCCACCATAAATGTGGATGTAAACACTGTGGAATCCTGTCAATATAAATTTTACCTTTCGTCTTGCTTTTCCTTGAACTCTAGGGTCAAGATGGCTCTCCGGGATTAATGGGTGGCCCTGGCGCTCACGGTGAGCCTGGTGATATCTTTGTGGCTCCAGGGCTGAAAGGAGATAAGGGTTTACCTGGTACTACTGGAGACAGAGGATTCGCTGGTGTTGATGGGCTCCCAGGAAAAGATGGTCGGCCAGGGCAACCTGGACCCAAGGGAGAGCCTGTAAGTACAAAGTCTGAGAGATCTGACAAAACAGGCTTGACAAATAGCTGAATCCACTTTTGCATCTAATATACAGTGTATCTGAATCCCACTGTCTATATTGCAATGTTTTCTTAATCATGGAATATCTGTTAATTTGATTCATAAATCTTGTTTCTGTAATTAGGCTAGATTTGGTATTAAGGGAGATCGTGGCCTGGATGGAGATCATGGTCTACCCGGCCCTCTGGGTGAGAGAGGTCCCCCAGGTCTTCCAGGCATAGGTCGGCCAGGTGAACCTGGTGAAAAAGGCTCAGCAGGTTTGACTGGTGCACCAGGAAGGCCAGGATTACCAGGTCAGTGATTTAGAGTAAAAATGTGCTTATCCACTGGTTGTCATTGTTCTGTTCTTTAAAATAATCACAATCTCAAATATCTTTGTAGGAGCCAAAGGTGAAGCTGGTAAAAATATAAGTTTACCTGGTCCTCAGGGTGCCCCAGGACCTCGTGGAGAAACTGGCAGACCTGGTCTTCAAGGTAAATTCAGGTTATGCTAACGTGTCATCCTGCTTGAAAACTGGACTCAATGCTCTGATACAAAGCTGGTTGTGTTGACGTCTCTTTCACTTTATCACTCAGGTGACAGAGGTCTTCCAGGTGAACATGGAGTTCAAGGATTCCCAGGAGACAAAGGTGACCCTGGACTGCCGGGAATTGGCCTTCCTGGGCCCCCAGGGCCAAAAGGCAAGTACCATATATAGTGTCCATAAGTGTCAAATTTTGTTTAAAGGTGAAATGCTCTAATACTCTGCATGTTTAAATATTAAACCTCAAAGTTCATCATTTGATACAAAAAAGCTATAGTTGCAAAGATTATAGGTTTCCATGAATTCACTCAGTCTTTAGCCTTGCTGACGGTAGTAATAATTACTTTCGCGTAAATGGGTGTCAAATTATGTCAACTATCTAATCTAGACTGTAACACCTTTCTAAATATCCATCTTTCCCACTTCTAGGATACTCTGGGATTCCAGGTCCCGCTGGGATTCCAGGAGAGCCTGGTCGAACAGGTCAGGATGGCTTGCCGGGTCGTGCAGGGACATCTGGGCAAAAAGTATGATGGTGGATGTCATTTAGACTTTTTAATGTATTATAGTTATATAGAAATGGGTCACTTTTTTCATTGACCCTAAACTTTATCATATATAGGGTGAACCTGGCAGGGGTCTTCCTGGTCCTAAAGGTGCCATAGGTCAGACAGGAGTGCCAGGATTTCCAGGGGAGAAGGGCAATCCTGGAATGCCAGGGGTTCCTGGAACTGAGGGACTTACTGGGCTACCTGGACTACAGGGAATCAAAGGTACATTTACTGTGTCGGTTTCTCATAATAAATTTGAATAGATTATTTACCAGATGTTCAGAATGTACTTTCTTTAGAACTGACTAAGGAATATTTAGCAGACAATTTTGTTCATTGTAGTTGAGTTCAGAAGTTGAGAACAAAAGAGTGAAAACATCTGAGCATTTGGAAAACATCCCGGTGGTTTCACCGATGCATTTTTCGAAAGTAGAAAAATATTTGTTGTGGCTTTATGAAACTTAACTTTCTAGGGATACTCTTGGTGAATTTAAGTAAGAACAAGAACTAAAGAAGGTGTCCCTGGGTTCTAGTCTCATTTCAGGCAAAACAACAACCAGTTTGATCTTCTCCTGGGAAAAGTTGACCATAAAAAAATTGGCAATTACACTTTTTTTTTTTAAGGAAAGCATACCAACCAAACATTGGGTGACACTGATGATTTTTAAAATCATCCAGTCATTGCAGATAATGCAAACTTTCTGATTAACTTTCACTGTGCTTTGAAAGGCTGACGAACAGGGTTGAGGACAAACAAGTTGGGCAAATATGTGAAAGGTCCTCTTATGACGCTTTTCCACTGCATGGTACGGCTCGGCTCGGTTTGCATTTCCACTGCAGTTTAGTACTGCTTTATAGTGGGCGTATGGAGCGAATTTTGTGACACTGTTCATCAAACAAATCCAGAATTTTGCAAATAAACACAATTTGCTTTGCAAAGAAAAACTTAACTTTCAAACAAACGCAAAGTGATTTGCAAATACAAAACTATTTGAGAGAAAATGCAGAGGTATGGACAAATATATGTATTGTATGTTACAACTGTGAGACTCATTTGCCTTTTTATGAGGAAACTTGACTTGATTTTCTCACATGCAATTGAGCAACTTTCTATTCCAAAAACAGCAGATGGCGCTGTCAGTCAATTTACGCTAGTCTCCTGAGACCCGAAACACCTGTTTACCATTTCAGACCAATATGAGTGGGGAACAGGTGAGTTTCTGTCTTACTATATCTATAATTAACCATATAGATGTTTTAACAAATCGACCCTACTACAATGTCAGTGAAATTCACAATAAGTGCTGTAAAGTTGTGAACATGTTCAAAAATCAGTAGAGACATGGCTAAACATTTAACTAGGCAGTCTTTCCCTATAAAAGCTGATACATTCTCTGTACCTCTTATCCTCTTATACAGTTGTTCAACATTCAAAACAATGCAGGGGTATAACAATATATCGTGTCACAATATATTGTAATATTAAAATGCAAATGTGTTGTGGATAGTGTCAACTGTACCAAAAATGAAAGCGTTTTGAATTTTATTTTTATGTTAGGTCAAGTAAGATTTATTGTCATTCTGCTATATATGTTGAGACTTAGCCTACAGTGGAGAGAAATGTTATAGGCTACCCCTGCAGTAAAATTTTAAACAAGTATAAAACTACACATAGACAACCTACTGAAAGGAGTAGGCTAATATGCAAATAGGCTACTATAATCAAACTAGTTTAAGTTCAGGTGAGCTTTATTGTGATTCAGCTATATAAATGTACCAAAATATAATCTAAACATTAATATCCCTTATAAAAATTAACCATGGTTTTACTAAATAAATACCATGGTATTTGTATCAAAGCTGTCGTTATAAGAAATGGTCACCTGCAAAAAAAAACATGGTTACCACACTTTTACTATATAGTAAAACCAACTTTAATTTTCGTAAGGGATATCATAGTTTATTATCATATTTATCTTTATATATAGCATAGTTTATATACATGCACTGTACAACATTTAAAACGAAAAGTGGCCTGTAAGGAGATCATATTTCAACCAATATTTGATTGGTTGATTGGCAGATTTTAGTCTGACAATAACCTGTTTGGAAAAATCCAATTGAAAATATGTAGCTTTTTATATATGGCCGAGCAACATTTTAACTCATGAAGTTAAGAAAAAAAGGCTACTGTCAGGAATTATATTAGTGGCTCTTCAAAATGCAAATGTTCGTCATCTGAGTCACTCCGAGAAGAGTCCTCGCTGTCCAGAGTGTGTCTTCACCCGTGTAGCGCGCCATCATCCAACGTGCAGAAAAAGAAAGTATACAGGCTAAATTCTATGATGAAGCTTGACGTTTTGATGCCATTTTTCGGGGGCATCATGTTTACCTGGCTGACCTCAGATCATTAACATATGTGAACAGAGCGCATCACATTAGCGATAATGAGGTGAGACAGGAGAATCTTTACCTCTCCTTACTTTCATATGGATTATATAATCAGATTATATTTGTTTTCAATGTTTTCATTTGTTTTCTGTTTTTTAAAAGTAGACATTTCAAGCTTTCTATACATATATGTATCATGTTTGTGAGGCACATATTCACTGAGATTCAGGTTGTTTTATTCATGTGCCTGTGAAGAAAGTTCCCAGAGACCGAGACAGCAGAGAGCGCACCCTGTTTGTTTTCTTTATTTTACAAAAGCACATTGTTTTGTGGTTATTATGACTATACACAAATAAAAGTAGATCCTTTGCAGTTTCAAACGATGCCATACTCGTATCTGTATTTTTAATTATTTTCGTGGTCATCAAGAAAACGTGACAAAATGCGCCGCCGGTGCAGTCTTCGACCCCAAAGATTATTTTCTAATCATTACATTGTTAAAATCATTCTGAAATACTGGTAAACCACTGTTTGTTAAAATCATTCTGAAATACTGGTAAACCACTGTTTATTAAAATGCTGAATTTAGTATTATATCAACGTGAACTTGATCCTTCTCCCCAATTCACAGGACAAGAGTGACACCAGATGAGAAATATTCATCATTTTGCTTTGCTAAAAAAATACATAATTATTTTAGACACAAATGATTGCACAGTGTTACAACATTTAAAAAGTTTTAGATATTGTACTAAATAATGTGATTTGTTTAATTTTTTTATTAATAATTAATGACCTCTTGGGTGATATTACTATATCTGATACTAAATTAAATTGTCTAAGCTTTAATTTTTGGTACACAATATTGTCGCTATTCATAATACATTTGCATTTAGTATTACAATATATTTTGACACGATATATTGTTATACCCCTGCATTGTTTTGAATGTTGAACAATTGTATATGTATATGTATATGTATATGTATATATTCTATATCCCGCAATCCAACTGAGGATAAGGGGTATGGAGAATGGATCAGTTTTTATATGGAAAGACTGCCTAGTTAAATGTTTAGCCATGTCACTACTGATTTTTGAACTAATCAATCATGTTAACAACTTTACAGCGCTTATTGTGAATTTCACTGACACTGTAGTAGGGTCACTTTGTTAAAACATCTAAATGGTTAATTATAGATATAGTAAGACAGAAACTCACCTGTTCCCCACTCATGTTGGTCTGCTGTATTCCCTGAAAAGGTAAACAGGTGTTTCGGGTCTCGGGAGACTAGCGTAAATTGACCGACAACGCCATCTGCTGTTTTTGGAAAAGAAAGTTGCTCAATTGCATTTGTGAGAAAATCTGCCTGCACGCATTTGTGAGAAAATCAAGCCAAGTTTCCTCATAAAAAGGCAAATGAGTCTCACAGTTGTAACACACAAGACATATATTTGTCAATACCTCTGCATTTTCTCTCAAATAGAGTTTTGTATTTGCAAATCACTTTGCGTTTGCTTGAAAGTCAAGTTTTTCTTTGCAAAGCAGATTGTGTTTATCTGCAAAACGCTGGATTTGTTTGATGAATATTGGCACAAAATTCACTTCATAGCGACAACGATCAGACAAATATACACGTGCATCTTGAAAAGCGAATGTTTCTGCAAAGTAGTATGCCACGTTTTTGTGCCATCTAGTGGTTTAGATGTAAATAATATCAAAGGCGCCTTTAGCCCCGTTGTACCCTACATTTATGTAAATATGTGTTACATGCATGTCATCACTTGCAATTCAAGTGTGGTAATGTTTGTAATTTGTTTTTGGTCTGTCTGGTGTTTTTTTTTTTTTTTTTTTTTTTACTTTCAGTTTTTCCTCTTTGGGTTTTTGCTAATCAATCATGTTAACAACTTTACAGCACTTATTGTGAATTTCACTGACATTGTAGCAGTAATGGTTAATTATAGATATAGTAAGACAGAAACTCACCTGTTCCCCACTCATATTGGTCTGAAAAGGTAAACAGGTGTTTCGGGTCTCGAGAGACTAGCGTAAATTGACCGACAGCGCCGTCTGCTGTTTTTGGAAAAAAAAGTTGCATTTGTGAGAAAATCTGCCTTGACGCATTTGTGAGAAAATCAAGCCAAGTTTCCTCATAAAAAGGCAAATGAGTCTCACAGTTGTAACACACAATACATATATTTGTCCATACCTCTGCATTTTCTCTCAAATAGAGTTTTGCGTTTGTTTGAAAGTCGAGTTTTTCTTTGCAAAGCAGATTGTGTTCATTTACAAAATGCTGGATTTGTTTGATGAATATTGTCACAAAATTCGCTCCATATAGGCGGGATTATAGACATGTCGTTATAGTTGCGCCCATAGACATAAATACCTAGACGCCTCATTGGCCGCTTTGAGCCAATAGTGTTTACAAAGTAGCCTACTCTACAGAGATGCATATGTACAATAAAAAAAGAATTACACATGGTACTAAGCCTAATGGTACACAGCTTATAAAGGATCATGCTTTGTTTTATTACTTTATTTTATTTTTTAATATGTATGTGTGCGTTAAAATGAGAGATGAGAGTAAATCCCTCCTTTGATTGGCTGCAAGAAGGTAATCCCGCCTTCCACTCACGCTTGCAAATCTCAAATCAGTGAGAGAATCGTGCCAAAACTGCAAGCGCAAAGATGCAGAAGCAGAGTTGCCAAGTCCGCGTATTATACGCGACTTTGGGCTTCTTTTTTTTGTAAAGTTGCATGAAAAAATCCCGGGTCGCGGGTTGCGGTTATTTGGGCTTATTTAAAAAAATATGATTGCTTGTTAGGCAAATCTGACAAGCAACTTCGTTTCTTTATTTATGTTCACCGTATTCTCCAATGCATTGAAAGTGAAAGTGATGTGACATGTGGCCAAGTATGGTGACCCATACTCAGAATTAGTGCTCTGCATTTATCCCATCCAAAGTGCACACACACAGCAGTGAACACAGACACACCCAGAGCAGTGGGCAGACATTTTTTTGCTGCGGCACCCGGGGAGCAGTTGGGTGTTCGGTGTTTTGCTCAAGAGCACCTCAGTCGTGGTATTGAAGGTGGGAGAGAGCGCTGTACATTCACTCCCCCACCTACAATCCCTGCCGGTAAGAGACTCGAACCCGCAACCTTGGGGTTACGAGTCTGACTCGCTAACCATTAGGCCACGACTTCCCTTGTTTTTTGTTACTTTGTTACCCACTCCTCTACGTCTACTTCTATCATCGCTTGGATTACAGCGTCACGTTCCTTCTTTTTGAACATAATTTTTCTCCAGTGAAGGGGCGAAACATTTGGCAAATTATGCTGCAGCACTTATATTATTGCACTGGTTGGCTATTAACTGTGAGCAGACAGAGTGTCAATCAAGGGGAAGTCGTGGCCTAATGGTTAGAGAGTCGGGACTCGTAACACAAAGGTTGCGGGTTCGAGTCTCGTACTCGCAGGGGTTGTAGG